>NW_010965372.1:1212940-1215183 GCF_000463585.1 Tarenaya hassleriana | reverse complement strand
TATATATATATATATATATATATGTATATGATTGGTGTGTGAGTGAGGGAGAAATATATGTATAATAGTCCCTTGTGTGAATAAATGCATACATGCATGCACGCGTACGTATGTTAATGTCAAATTACAACAGAATACTTGTAGTTTGTAGATGGAAAACACAATCCTACATGACAATAAAAAAAAGTGACGTTCTAACAATGTATAATCGATCTGTATGTATATATTAAAAGATAAAAAAAGATATTATTTTGATAGAAAATATAGAAAGAAGATATATTACTTTTAATTTGGTATAAAAATTTAATTATTTGATTGTATGTTGAGTGTAAGAATGAATGACACAGTAATGAAACGTGGCTGCTTGATGCATTTTTTTTCTAACAAATAGATATGTTATATATAGATGTGTGTGTGTATACATGTATGATGTATATCATTCATGGATGGATATGGAGATGCATTTTATGGGTCAAAGTCAAGTCATCATCATCATTGACCATCATCGTGGTTGTGGTGATGGTCGTGTATATATATATATAAAAAAAAATGGGATGAATGATGTTGGGTGGGTCCACCCCGAGATCACGCGAGGAGGTCACATGAGATGCACGTGCTTGAGAAGCTCAAGTTCAACGATTGAAGAAGGGTAAAATGGTAAATCAGTATGAAAAAAAAAAGTGAGAAAAAGGAACGAGACGTTGATTTTGGAGGAATGAAATGAAAGGAGAGAGGGACGAGTGAAGGCCGTGGTGTTGTGGGAGACAAACAAAGGCTTTTGTGGGGCCTTTCCTAATTTCGGTTTGGGTCCAGCTACTGTTCTATGGGCCCACCTCTTTTTTAAGAAAAAAAATATATATATATATATATGAGGTTTGCTATTAATCTGCATTTAAAAACATAAAATTCTCTACAATTAAAGTTAAAATTCTGTTTTATTTTTTCAATAAGTTCCTTTGTTTCAAATAATCAGTCTATACACAAAATTTCGAAAATTACATCTTTGTATAAAATAGTTGAAACCTCAATTTTAGATTTTATAACATCTTTATTCTCACTCATCAAATTAAAGTTTTTTTTTTAATCAATTTTACACAGAAGTGGTTTTACCGATATGTTTCAATTCGCAGGATATCATTCATATTCTTCTTTTTTGCTAATTATTTGAATAACTATGGCCCGTTACACAAAACGATAAACTATGGCCAAATTTGTGGAGAGACGATTGGTAATATGAGAGTTTTTGAACTCGAGGCGTTACGGGCTCCATGATATTAGTAGCATTTTATGAAAATAACTAGAGAATTGACAATTTATAGCTGGTTAGAACATTTTGGATTTTAATTTTATTGGATTAGTTTTTTTTTGTTTTTCTAACTATATCTATGACTTTTTGTATCATAATTCGATTTGGTTTAGCTTCTATTTGTAATGTGGTTTGGGTTTGATTTTTATTAAAAAAAAGTATTCATTTTCTAAAAAAATACCACTTTCATTTGTACTTTTCATATTCGACTCGAATTCATTTTGAGTTAAAAAATGTTAATTCTTTATCAAATTTAGATTGAAATTTGATTATATGTTATTTAGTTCGATTTAATTTGGGTTTTATGCATCCAAACCAAAATATTAGCCCTCTACCAGAAACATCTCGCTCTGATAAATTTGTAACCAAATTTATCGATCTATTTATGTGTGTGCGAAAGCTATGCATTTATTGGGACTCAAAAATGACAGCGAGTAAATAAATGCTGCCAGATGGTAAAGACAGAGCAAAGGGTAAAAAGAAAATTACCAAATCCAATTTGGGAGTCCTATTTATCTGTGTATCGAACAACAGTGTAACATGTTCAAGCATATCCGATGTAAAAAAAAAAAAAATTTTTACCATGATTGGAATTTGCAACTGTCATGGAAACAAGAGTGTTGTAAATGCACGAACTGACACCGAAAGGCTTTCCATATGAGGCCTCTACTCTATTTGGTTGGAGAGAAAAGTAACAAAAAAAAAAAGAAAGAAATTTAAGAATATACTGAAACAAAACCAACACATGTACCCAAAGAAAGACTGTGTGTCCTGTTTCAATACAAAATTACATAATGTAAAAATAAAAAAGAAATCCTCTTAATACCCTTTATTTTATTTTGAGTATGTAAACAGAAAGTTTCTTCCTTTTTTTTTTTTTGTGGGTGTGTGGGGGTAAAGAGTCAGAAGATTAGAATGTTGAAGGGAAGAGGAAGAG
>NW_010965372.1:1190055-1212859 GCF_000463585.1 Tarenaya hassleriana | reverse complement strand
TGGGGAGGCTTCTGAGCCTGAATCTCAGCCGCAATTCACTCACTGGTATCATCCCATGGGAGATCACAACCCTTCCTTCGATCACATCCGTCGATCTCTCCAACAATCTCTTAACGGGAACGATTCCGACAGATTTCGCCAGCTGTTCAACGTTGCAGAATTTCAATGTCTCCTACAATCAGCTCACCGGACCGATCCCTGCATCCGGATCGATCTTCCGGAAGAGCGTGGTAGCTTTATCGGATCCTGTGATTTGTGCGTGATGTGAGAGCGGTTTTTCCAGCCATTTTTCAGTTCAATTTGTTCAGACAGAGATTAATTTTAAAAAAATAATGGCGAAAAAAAAAGAAGAGTGGGGAAACAAGGAATGATGAAAAGTAGTGAAACAAAGAGGGGGGAAATAAAGAAGAGGAGGTCCATCCAACCAAACAAAAAGAGAAGAATGGGTGGTGAGAGAGCAGACAAAGCTGAATTTCACATAGGAAAAACAAAAAAAAAAGAAGGGATGCGCAGGAATTAAGAGCTTACCAAGTGTAAGAAGACTTGTCCTGCTACTACTACTAGTAGAAGCAGCTTCCGTTCCTGCAAAAAAATTCAACCAAGAAAGGCAACAAAAGAAAAAAATTTAATCATCATGATCATCATCATATACTCTCTTCCACTCCCAAAAAGCTTAGTTTCTCTCCATGAAAATCCCTCTTCTTCCCTAACCACACCACACTTCTTTCGCACTTTCAACTTTACCTCCTCCTTACCATGAAGAAACCCCCTTTCCTCCTCCTCATCTTCCATAACCTCTTCTTCTCCTGCTTTGCTCTAAGCAGTACTACGAGAGATACCCATGTCCCCTTCCAACTTCTCTCACTTCTCGCCCTTAAATCCTCTCTCAATGATCCTCACTCCGCCCTGGCTGATTGGGGAATGAACAAAACCGGTTCTGATGATACACCCCTTTGGTGTTCTTGGTCCGGAGTCAGGTGCCACGCGAAATCAGGCCAAGTTCTGTCTCTTAACCTGTCTCGTCGGAATCTCTCTGGTGTTATTCCGCCTCAGATACGTTACTTGTCGAGCCTAACCCATTTGAACTTGAGCGGAAACTCCTTCGACGGTCCTTTCCCCTCCTTCATTTTCGAGCTCGTGAACCTAAGGGCTCTTGACATCAGCCACAACTCGTTCAACACCACGTTCCCACCCGCCATCTCCAAGCTCAAGCTCTTGAGAATCTTTAATGCCTACAGCAACAACTTTACAGGGCCATTGCCGAGAGAGGTTACCCGTCTAAGCGCTTTGGAGGAGCTCAATCTTGGAGGAAGCTACTTTGAAGGAGAGATTCCTGGGGGATACGGTAGCTTACCGAGGCTGAGGCTTTTACATTTGGCCGGGAATTTACTGACAGGAGTGTTACCTAAGGAACTAGGGTTCTTGAACGGGCTCGAGCATTTGGAGATCGGATACAACCAGTTCATCGGCCGAGTACCGAAAGAATTCTCGTCGCTTTCGAATCTAAGGTACCTGGATGTCTCGAATTGTGAACTTTCAGGCCCTCTCACTGAAGAACTTGGTAATCTCTCCAAGCTCGAGGAACTTTATCTGTTCAACAACAGGTTCACTGGCGAAATCCCAATTAGCTACACCAACTTAAAAGCTCTCAAGAGTCTTGACTTGTCGGATAATAATCTGACGGGGGAAATCCCGCGAGGGTTGTCTGAACTGAAGGAGTTGACATGGCTGAGCTTGATCAGCAACAACCTCACTGGAACCATACCGGAGGGAATGGGAGAGCTTCCGAATCTAAGCATATTGCTTCTATGGAACAACAATTTCACAGGCATGTTGCCTCAGAAACTGGGTTCGAATGGGAAGCTGTTGAAGGTTGATGTGTCGTCCAATTCCTTGAACGGTCCAATTCCTCCTGGACTCTGCCGTGGAAACAAGCTTTTCAACCTCATCTTGTTCTCTAACCAGTTCGAGAATGAGATACCAAGAGATTTAACCAAGTGTACCTCCCTGTGGAGGCTCCGGATTCAGGACAACCATCTAAACGGCTCTCTTCCTCACGGCTTCGGCCTCTTGCCGAACCTGACATTCGTCGACATGAGCAAGAACAGACTCACCGGCGAAATCCCATCAGATCTCGGAAACTCGCCGGCGCTTCAGTATCTGAACATATCAGAGAATTCCTTTGGGAGCACATTGCCGGAGGGTATTTGGCGGGCACCGAATCTCCAGGTTTTCTCAACGAGTTTCAGCAATCTTACCGGAAAAATCCCTGATTTTGTTGGCTGCAAAAGCTTTTACAACATCGAGTTGCAAGGAAATTCATTCAATGGAAGCATTCCATGGAACATTGGCCACTGTGAGAAGCTTCTGAGCCTGAATCTCAGCCGCAATTCACTCACTGGTATCATCCCATGGGAGATCACAACCCTTCCTTCGATCACATCCGTCGATCTCTCCAACAATCTCTTAACGGGAACGATTCCGACAGATTTCGCCAGCTGTTCAACGTTGCAGAATTTCAATGTCTCCTACAATCAGCTCACCGGACCGATCCCTGCATCCGGATCGATCTTCCCCAACCTCCATCCTTCATCTTTCTCCGGAAACGACGGACTGTGCGGCGGTGTCTTGGCTAAGCCCTGCTCTGCCGAGACCCTCGCCACCACGGAAAATGCTGCTCACGACCATCCGCGGACGAAGAAGACGGCCGGCGCCATCGCGTGGATCATGGCGGCTGCCTTCGCCGTCGCGCTGTGTCTCCTCCTCGCGGGGACCAGGTGTTTCCGCGCGGTGAATCGCAGCCGTCAGTTCGCCGGAGAAACCCTTGAGAACCGGCCGTGGAAGCTCACCGCCTTCCAGAGGCTTAACTTCACGGCGGAGGATCTCCTCCAGACCTTATCGACGACAGACACGATCTTAGGCGTGGGATCCACAGGAGCCGTGTACAAGGCGGAGATGCCAAGCGGCGAGACCATAGCGGTGAAGAAGCTATGGGGCAAGCACAAGGATCACAAGATCCGCCGGCGGAGAGGCGTCCTTGCTGAGGTCGAAGTCCTCGGAAACGTAAGGCACCGCAACATCGTCCGACTCCTCGGCTGCTGCAGCAATGGCGAATGCACGATGCTGCTCTACGAGTACATGCCCAACGGAAACCTAGACGATCTGCTCCACCGGAAAACCAAAGGGGATACGGCGGAGGCAGCGGCGGATTGGACGGCGAGGTACAAAATTGCTCTCGGTGTGGCCCAGGGGATATGCTATCTTCACCATGACTGCGATCCAGTGATCATCCACCGAGATCTGAAGCCGAGCAATATACTTCTCGACGGAGAGTTCGAGGCCCGAGTGGCCGATTTCGGAGTCGCGAAGCTGATTCAAACAGATGAATCCATGTCCGTCATCGCTGGCTCCTACGGTTATATCGCACCAGGTACAATATCCCACTTTCCTGATCCAGATCAGTTTGGTCGATTCAATCGTACAATACGATCCCTATGATCTGATGAACAAAAATCAACGATTTTGTGATATGCAGAGTACGCGTATACGTTACAAGTAAGCGAGAAGAGCGACATATACAGCTTCGGAGTGGTGTTAATGGAGATCATCACCGGAAAACGATCGGTGGAGCCGGAATTCGGAGACGGAAACAGCGTCGTCGAATGGATCAGGAGCAAGATCAAGAGGAGAGAAGGAGTGAGCGAGATCATGGACAAGAACGCAGGAGCCGACTGCGCGTTGGTGAGGGAGGAGATGCAACAAATGCTCAGGATTGCTCTGCTGTGCACAAGTCCTAATCCGGCTGATCGGCCTTCCATGAGAGACGTCGTGATGATGCTTCAAGAGGCGGAGCCGAAGCGGAAGAACTCCGGCGACGGCGACGCTAATTAGATATTTTTTTCAAATTTGTTAATATTTTTTTATAATTTGGCGCCATGTCTATTTTCGGTTTTTGTCTTGAGTTTTTTTTTTCCCTTTCTAATTTGGTGGTGTTGGTATAGGGATTTTTTTTCTTCTTCTTTTGGCTTTTTAGATTTGAGTGAGAGATCTTCGAATTCGGTTATTTAGCTATTTATCCTATTGGGAGTTTTTTTTTTCTTCTAAAATTAGAATCTCCCTGAAAAATTATATCCTAATTAAATTACATCACATATTTATTTAAAAGTCGCAATTTTTTAAACATCTTTATAGCGATAGAACACTAAAATAATTTATTTATCTTTTGTTACGAGGTTATAAATTTCTTGGATGGATCGATTTCCCCTGTTCATGTTTGGTGTTGTTATTATTAAATGTATAATTTTTTTTTTACAAATTAACATTTAGAACAGAAGTCTTCTCCTAAAGCTCTATCACTAGGCCTTTTGGACGAGATGGATCCTCACGCTGTTCTCATTCTCCTGTCACAACAAAAGGTTACACACTCGTCTTTTTAGCATTTCAGAAATACCAAACCGGAAATTAAACCGACCGTACCGGATTAACCAATTTGGTCATCCGTTTAACCGGTAATGGCCCGTATAAATTGGGCCTGGGTCTCAGTCCATATGGAATTATTTAAAATAAATAAATATAATATTTTAATGAATTACTTACCACGAGGGTGGGAAGAATGTCAATGCAGTTTTCTATTTCCTCGCAAAACACTAATTCTTGTTCGGACATGCTAAGCAACTCTGTCAGCTGATATAGGATTTTTTCAACCTGAGATTTATGAAATATTTATATTTTTTATTAATAAAATAAAAATAAAAACTAATTTAGAATAAAAAATGAAGAAATATAATTAAAAAAAATGGGATTTATACCCGAGGGAGGAACTTGACGATTATATCTTCGATCTCATCCATGGCTTCAATGGCCGCGACCATTGCCTCGTGTACGGACATCACATCTGCCTTCAATATTTTCAAAAAAAAATATATATTATTGTTATATTACAAAAAAAATACACTAAATTAATATCTTTGAACCGATAGCGATAAATGAAAACCTATCTATAAAATGAATTGTATATATATATTTTTCTAAAAACGCAATATGACATTTTGGCTGTATTAATTTATTTAAAAATATTTTTTTATTACGAGAATTAAAAGTTGTAATTAAAAAATAAGAGATTAAACGAAAAAAAAAACTTATATTATACCTTGACGCCATGAGTGAAAGGCAGTCGGACGGAAAAAGCGTGTAGTTTTCGAGTTAGTTTGCTCAACGCCTCGTAGTTTTTGGCATCAAGTTTCGACCATTTGTTGAGAAGAGGCATCTGAGTGTACAAAACATCAGACAGTTTAATCTCCTGACGAAGTTTCTGGACTTCGATCCGTCTTTCCATCACGTAGTTCCTCATGTTGTATACTCTAAGCCAAACCATGAACAACTTGTCCTGAAAATATAATCAAAAAAATATCAATATTAATTGTGAATATATATATTAATACAGAGAAAACATATGAAAACATTATATTTTTTAAAATGCATCGGGTTAAAACTCTAACTATCACGTAATAAAACCTATATTTTTATTAAAACATCCAAAAAACATATTTTTAATTATTTAAGCTGTTTTAGTTATATTAAAATATATTAAAAATCTTAATTTCTTATTATCAAATTACTTTTTGTATAGGTTTGTGATAGTTCATAATTGAAACGTAAATTTTAAAGATAAAGATATTCTTTATGTTTTATTTTAAAATTTTGACGATTCTAGTATAATGTATGATTCAAATTTTATTTACCATTATTTATGAACTAAAATTTAGCTTTCTAACTAAGTTCACAAAAGAAAAAATATTAAAGATCGATTCGGACATTATTGAAAACATAAAATCCATGGTCATACAAAGCTCTAAATTAAACTAGAATGTTAGATGTACCATTTTTTTTTTTAACATTTCCATTTAGAAATGCAAACGACGATTCTAAAATTATATAGACACATAAAAATAAATATATACGTGGGTCCATATAATTAAATTAAATTACCTCGGCATTAACCTTCAACTTAGACATAGAAGCCTCAGCTCTTGCATTAACAAACCTCCATTGAAGCAACCTGTTGTAGAAGACCCTAAACCGGTGGTAATCCTCTTCTTGAACCGGTGACACCTTCTTCTGCTTGAAGTATCTCAAGACTCCGGCGACTCCTCCGCCGCCGCCTTTCGGCCTCGCTGCCGCCGACCTCACCGGAGACTCCGGCGGCGTCATGCAAAGAGACGAAGAAGAAGACGACGACGTCAAAACCCTGCCCGGAGACAACGCCCACGCCGAGGGAGAGGTTGCTGACGATTTTACCCCTCTAAAGCTCCCGAAATTACGAGGGCTGCCACGCAGCTGCTGCTGCTCCAACAGCCTTGCCACGGCCTCGCAAGTGACGACGCTGCTGCTGTATCTCGCCGGAGCTATTTCTCCGGCGTACTCTCCGGCGGTTCTCGACGACCTCGTCGTGGAATGTGACCGGCTTGTTAGTATTCGTTTGCTGGAGTTGTTCGAAGAGGAAGAAGAGGAAGACGAAGAAGAATAAGAAGACGCCACCGAGGCGTTGAACGATTCGGGGAGTGACGTCGACGCGCCCCGGCGGCTGCGGTTGAGGTCCGGCGACGGTGGCTGGAGACGCCGGTTTGTGGTGGTTCCCATTTTTTTATCAGTCGTACGTATTAGTAGTGTTTAATGTGTCGTATGATATGGATTTTTATAAAGAATCGATAATATATACAATGTTTTTGAATTAGAAAAGATATAATATATTGTTTTTATGGGCTTGTAGAAGTTGACAGCACGTAGAGGGAAGTAAAGAACACTTCTGCATGTCATATATGTATATATACATATATATCATATATATATATATATATATATATATATATATATGCAAAGGTCAACATAGCCAGATACACGTCGTCTCTACCTAGCTCTATTTTGCG
Source organism: Tarenaya hassleriana (assembly GCF_000463585.1). Lineage (NCBI taxonomy): Eukaryota > Viridiplantae > Streptophyta > Magnoliopsida > Brassicales > Cleomaceae > Tarenaya > Tarenaya hassleriana. The sequence continues at coordinate 1,205,933 of NW_010965372.1, read as the reverse complement.
TGGTCAATGTTAACACGGTGGGTTGACGTTTGATCACATATATGCCATATTATAATTTATACACATACATAATATATTATATATATATATCAAGAACATATTATATATATATATAGATAGATTTAATTAAAAAGGAAAAAGGGATGCGAAAGGGCAAGTCAAATGCGATATAGATGAGAGAGTCTCTGTTAGGGCTGGGCGTTTCGGTTCGGTTATTCGGAACTGGACTGAACCGAACCGTTAAAACGGTACTTTTTCCGATCCGAAATCGCTGTTATTTCCCGAACGGTACCATTTTTAAAGACCGAATTTTTCCGGAACCGAACTTTAAAAATCCCGAAAAATCGAATATTTTTAAAGAAAATCTATCATTTTTTAATAAAACCCGGAACCAAACCGAACCGATACCGAAATCGAACCAAACCGAATACAATAAAAAATTCGATTGGTACCTATTTTGTAAAACCGAAAAAACCGAACCGATCTATTCCGTCCCGAACCCGAACCGTTTCCCGAAACGTCCACCCCTAGTCTCTGTTGAGACTTTTGGTTGCTCATTACTTTAGGGGTTATAATTTTGTTAAATTTATTTAACACTAGCAAAGATTTAATTAATAACTAAAATTTAGAGAACAAATGTAGTAATTAATCCAAACTCTTGAATCTATATATATTAATAAAGAAGTTTAAAGAGTTGTGGTGAAGCCACATCATCATCCTAGGTGGATGTTTTCTAATTTTTGATTGGTTTATACAAAACTTCATTAAAACATGAATATTCAATTAGATTAACATTAATTTTTATACATAAAAAATAGTTTTAAAAATAATTGATTATAAGGATGACAAAGAATATCAATAAAATATAAAAACAAAGTTTATGTGGGAGGATCACAAAAAATGCAGAAGCAAAATGTCAAAATAGAAATTATTTATATATATGTGGTTTATTGTGGTGTCAAAATGTCAAAAAATTTTATGCGGAAAGATCATCCATGTGGCATTTTTAATAATTTCTATTGGATGTTGATTAGTTGCATAATTTTGGTTTTTAATAAGTTATCTCTAATTTTTATATATCAAAAACTATTTTTAAAAATATCAGTGGATCTTTATAATTAAAAAACTCATTTTTTTTAATCTTATACATAAATAATGAAATTTAAAGCAATTTGATGAAGTCACATCTACATGTCATTTTACTGAAACCTCATTGGATTATAAGATCACTCATTGAAAAAAAGAAACGTTTGTGGTTGGGTAAATAAAAAATTTATTTTGTTTTTATTACGGTCATTAAATTTCAATTAGTGGAGTAAGAATTTAAAACAAAAAACGTGCCAACGAATTTATTAACCCACTATGACCACTCTTCATAAAATAGTATCCATTTGAATTGAATGATACCTATACATTTAGAGACAATATTTATAATAAACGTGGAAATTCCATATCCATTTAGGTTTTAGTTATAAATATAGGAATCTGTAGACATTTTTATTTTGTTTTAATCAATCATTTGATTTAACGTGAATAGTTTTGAAAGCTTGTGTTTGGTCTCTATGTGCAGATAAGAAGAAGAAGTAAGAGATTTGAAAGAAAAAAAAAACCCTGTATGAATATTTAGGAGAAGAAGAAGAAAGAGAAGATAATGGAAATGGAGACAATGATTCACTGAATGCCAAGTGTTTGGAAACCTATTTTTGTATTCTTAATCGTTGTACTATTTTTTTTATTTCCATGCATCATTTCCTAATTATGTTCTATCATTTTTTTTTTGCAGGATAAGATGAATGAAGAATATTGTCGAAGAATCAAATCTGGTAAATAAAAGAGAGATCCAACTAATATCAAATTTAGTAAATTAAATAATTAGCAATTATAATCTATTCTTTTTTTAATTAATTCAATTTGATGGATCATTTTATGTCTCTATATAATATCATTTTTTTTGCATCCTAAATTATTTAAGTTTTGGGTCTATCGATAATATTTGAATTTTTTGGTTGTGTTATTGCAGGGGACATGAATAAGAATAACATGAACTTTCCTGAGATTTTATGAAATGTGAGATTGAAATGGTTATTTCTATATGTATAGATTTATTTATTAATTTGATTAAAATAAATTTATTTAAAATACGTGGTATATAGAAAAATCTTTAACATGAAAATATATGAGTTTAAACTAATAAAAATACTCATATTCAACTTCTTTTATATAAAATATATTTCTATGTATGTATGAATATATACATAACTTATTATTAAATGATATTATGATAAAACTAAATGATACTATTTTAAATTAGAATCATAGACATAAAAAAAATTCAAAGACCAATGGACAAAGTTTTCAATATACATAACTTATTATTATTATTTCTATTTATTTTTATTATTAATAATTTTTAATAAATTTATAATATATTATTTTTATTATTACAATAATTTAAATTTTATGATAAAATATACTCTAAATGATTATTAGTTATTTAGAAAAAATGTTATAATAAACTAACATCCCCCATATGAATATTATCTTATTATTTTAAAAGATAACGAATAAAAATATATTTTTTTAATAAAAGTTAGAAATATACATTCTATAATTTTTTGTAAATAAAATTATACAGAATTTTATTAAAACTTATAAAATTATAATAAATTATAAATGAGTTAGTGATGTGTCATATTATATTATTTGTATCACATGTATAAATCAAAAGTAATATTCAAGTATATAATTTGAACATTTTAATTTTTGATTCATGGAAATTATAAAAATCATATAAAATCATAAAATTCTTAATATATATTATATATAAATAATATTAATATTGTATAAATTAGTTAACATTTTTTTGATTCAGGTATTTCATCATTTTATACATCATAATCTATAAGAATTTATATGAATACACAACTCAACATAAATTTTTTTTTAATAAATTGTATTGTTATTTTATATGATATTTATTGATTTATAACACAATTACATATAAACAAACAAGTATAATGGCAAGAAAATTATGACAAATCTAAATGATATTAGTTTAAATTAGAATCTTAAGCATAAAAAAATATTCAAAGACCAATGGACAGAGTTTTCGATATACATAATTTATTATTATTATTTCTATTTCTATTTATAAATGAGTTAATGATGTGCCATGTTATATTATTTTCATCAATGTAATCTAAAGTAATATTCAAGTATATAATTTGAATATTTTAATTTTTATTTAATTTTTAACAAATTTTTTTATATAAAAAAAGAATAATATTGTAAAGCTTTTCAAGGTGATTTTGCAATAGAATTTCGCTCACAAATGGACAAATTGAATGTTAAATTTAATATTATAATCGTTATTGATGTAAATTTTAAAATTATGGATGGAAATTATAAAAATCATATAAAATCATAAATTCTTAATATATTATATATAAATAATATTAATATTATATAAATTAATTGACATTTTTATGATTCAGGTATTTCATCATTTTATACATTATAATCTACAAGAATTTATATGAATGTACAACTCAACATAATGAAAACTTTATTTTTTTACACATAAAAAAATATAAAATATTGAGAATAAAGTCATTCGAGACAAATAATTGTCAAACTTATTTATTCAAGGTATAGATAAAAAAATTATTATATAATAATACGATGATATTTATATTCTTCTATTTTTTACTTTTTTAATATATATAATAATTTAATAATATAGTTTAACTTTATATTTTATATATATATATAAATTTTTAATATTCATATCAATAATTTTTTATAATGAAAATAAAAATAATTTATATTAATAACAATAATTTTTAACACATATCATTTTATCCAATAATCATACTAATAATTAACTATATATGCTCTTCGTAATATCAATTAATAAATATAAGTTAAATAATAAAATGATAACATTCGATTGATGCAAAAAATATCTATATTACCTAAATGATCAAAATTTTATACTAAACAAATCCATAAATTATTATTTCTAGATATGTTAATGAAAAAGATGCAAAGAGATATAACATAAAATGTGTAATTACATTGACTACACATGCATATTATCGTAAAAAATATATATTCAACGTATAGAATTACATTGACAAAATTATTCAATATAAAAATAAATTTATAATATAATAATGTAATGATATTTAAACTTTTTTACTTTTTCTTTTTTCATATATATATATATTGATTTAATAATATAATTTTTTCTATATTCATATCAATATTTTTCATAACAAAACATAAACATTTTATATTAACTATCAAAAAAAATATCCCGCGTATCGCGCGGGTCTTTTCTAGTAACCATTAAAAAACGATATAAATTGACAGAAATTGCTAGGTTGAAAACGAAATTTGATACGAAAAAAAAAATATTTCGTGTTGGAAATGATTATACTTTCACCAAAATTCAAATATATCAATCGAACAAATTTTAAGAAAACTTAATCTTGAAATTAAGATTATTCGTCAAATATTTGTTAAATTATATATATAATGATTATTTATTCAGTATAATTGCTCGATACTTTACGATCTTTATATTGTATATGCAAGAAGAAAACAAAACAGGGAAGAAATATAGTACGAATCGATATTTTCAAATTTGAGAAAATGAATTTACAAATAGGGTTTTAAAGTCATAAAAAAGGGATTCAAATTTGTAAATTCGTACAAATTTAATGGCATAAATCAATAATTTTTAAACACAAAATTATTCGTATATTGGGTAAATGCGTAAACACACAAATTTTATTATAATAAAATAAAAATATGAAAGGGACAAAACAGAGGAAATGAAGGCCACTAACCCCTACAAAGTACCAACGGACAGAGTGAGTGTGATGATCTCTACCATTTTCAAAATTTCTGTTCATTTTTCAAACAAAAACACAAAAAAAAATTAAAATTAAAAATTAAAAAACAAATTCAAACAAGCTCCTTTTTCTCAAGTATCCGTTGGAACAGTCGTGCCTGAGAAAAACCCATCTCTATTTTCTCGGCAGACAAACACATCCAAGAAAATTACACACACCAAAGAGAGAGAGAGAGATCCATAAAAGGAATAAACTTTCGAATACCCAATTACCCGTAGAGATATGTGAAGCAGATAGAGAGAGAGGGAGAGAGATTCGTTGATGCTTCAAACGATGTCGTTTCGTGAGAAGACGCCGACGAGCCCCAAGTCGCCGCTGCGGCGGCGGCGCTCGAGCTGGTCCGACGCCTGGATCAACAACGCGTCTCCTCTCAAGAACGTCGTCTGCGCTATGCCGGTTCAGTCGTCGAGCTTCAAGTCCAAAACCCTAACCCGTAATTTCTCCATCGATCGAACACTCGCTTTGTCCGACGCCCTCATGCTCAAGATTCTGGAGAAGCTTCCCGATTCCCAGAAAAACGCCGTTCCCCTCGTCTGCAAGCGGTGGATGAATCTCCAGGGAGGTTTTGTACGGACGATTAAGGTTTTGGATTGGGATTTCCTCCTCTCTGGTAGGCTGATTTCGAGGTTTCCGAAGCTGTCCCATGTCGATCTGGTAAGCGCCTGTCTGAATTCTCCTCGGAGTTCGGGTATTTTGCTCAATCACATGGGGATCTCTTTTCATATCCCTTCCGATCTCTCGTCGAATTGGGATTTTGCGGAGGAAAATCTATTGCCTAATGACATGGTCGATAGAGGGCTAAGAGCATTAAGCAGAGGGGGTTGTAATTTGCGCAAACTTATAGTGATTAATGCTACTGAATTGGGATTATTAGGTCTAGCTGAAGAGTGTTTGGATTTGCAAGAGCTTGAATTGCACAAGTGTAATGATAATCTCTTGCGTGGAATCGCTGCCTGCGAGAATCTGCAAGCATTGAGATTGATAGGCAGAGTAGATGCATTGTATAGTTCATCAGTGTCTGATATCGGTTTAACGATTCTAGCACAAGGGTGTAAGAGACTAGTGAAGCTCGAGCTTAGCGGGTGTGAAGGCGGTTTCGATGGGATGAAAGCCATCGGTCAATGCTGCGAAATGCTCGACGAGCTCGTCATTTGCGACCACAGAATGGAAGATGGTTGGCTGGCAGCTCTGTCTTACTTTGACAATCTGAAGAAGTTGAGAATCACGTCGTGCAGAAAGATCGACCCTTGTCCCGGACCAGAACACGTGCTCGGTTCTTGTCCAGCTCTGGAGCGTTTGCATCTGAACAAGTGTTGTCTAAATGACAAGAACGGCGGTGTGAGGGCATTGTTTAGAATATGCGAAGAAGCAGCACATGTTTCTTTTCAAGACTGCTGGGGATTAGACAACGATGCTTTCAGCGAGGCTAAGGCTTTCAGGTAAACGGAAAGTTGAACGCTTTTTTACCGTATGTATGTTTCATTTCGAGTATTTGGTAATGACAGTAGTTCATATCCGTACTGGAAAGAACAATGGGATTCTGCATTTAGTCTTAAGGTATCACTCTTCATCCTCTAGCTTCCAAATCGACGAAATGCAGGTTTTGTGCAAAAGGGTGTGATAGAATCCTATCATAAACCTACCTCATATCGATTAATTACGAAAGCTCAAACTATGTTTTGGAAACGGGTTTTTATCACATGTATGAGAAACCATTTGACCGAAACGTATGCTGCCTGTCTTATTTCCATTTCCGTTTTCCTGCTGCAGGAGGGTAAGATATCTGTCATTAGAAGGGTGCTCTCGGCTAACGACGGATGGGTTAGAGTCAGTCATTCTGCACTGGGAAGAGCTCGAGAGCTTGAGAGTGGAGTCGTGCAAGAGCATAAAGGACGGTGAAATTTCTCTGGCTCTCTCCTCGCTGTTCTCTCTTCTCAAAGAACTGACGTGGAGGCCGGACACAAGATCTCATCTCTCTTCTGTTCTTGAGAGCACTGCCATTGGAAGGAGAGGCAGCAAATTCTTCAAGAAGAGATGAGTTACTAATCATTGCATACATACATATATGTGTGTATGTATATATATGTATGTATATGCCTTAAAACTCTTCATGTTTCAAGTAAAACATGCTCAGATTACTCTCGCTGAGTGTTCAGTGACATCTGGAAACACTCGGATTATGTATTAGTATCAGTGCTCTCTCTATATTGTACAATAACAAACGTCTTCCTGTTTTGGATTTATCTGATCCCATTGTATGTGGTTTTGTCAAACATTAAACGGCAAGCAGTTCTAGATCCGAGGTGAAGCTGGACCAAGAAGATTTCGTTAACCGGACATTTCTGTTGACATGAACCGGTAATCTGTTTACGCTAACTATGCCTAATGCTATGCTGACATGGCAACCATATCTTCAACGTAATGTAAACTAAAAACCGGAAAAAGATATTGTCATTAGATAAAGTTCAGAGCAACAATATCAAAAATACACGCAACTCATTGGTTCGGAACTCACGGACTCATCCGAGGGTCCAGGAGGATCAGTTCCTTATTATTTATATAAGTATATGATTTTATTTATTTATTTATTATTATTATCAGAATTTGGAAATACTGTATCATTGTAATCCTTTTTTTTTTTTGAAGAAAGATTACAGAAAAGGGTTTTTTTTTTGCTCGAAAGAAATGCTTGGTTCATCATTGAATTCTCCAACACCTTCTATATAAAATAATCAGACAAAAAAAGAAAATACATTTTGCAAAAAAAAAAAAATACATTGGATTGAATCGTTAACAAGTGTTAATTACAGACGAAAAATACATAAAAAATTTAAAAAAGCAGAGACACTTTTAATCTCTAAAACTACGGAACACAAGTCTAAGAAACTGGAAACAATGGATACAAAAGAAGTATTTACCTTTAGTTTTGCGCAAAGATCTCATGGCTTGATCCCTTCTGTAAGCCTTCAGCACAGCATCGTCTTCTTCCTCGTCTTCGTACATCAGTTCTCTTCCGTTGTCGATCCCATAAAACATGTCCGCATTTTTCCGCCCACCCATTTGAAAAAGATAACGGCGATGACTCGGCCACTGGGTTTTTTGGCGTACGGCCGTTGACTACATTTTCCGACTATATGAATTGGAACGCGGTGTTGATCCTTGCTAGTGTCGAATTGTGATTGCCCTTTTTATAAGGGAATTTAAATGTTTTTATTTTATTTATTAGGATTAGACGAATCCCAACTAACTTCAACGCCAAATCTCTTTCTATATTCCAAGTTTAACTTGATTTTTTAAAGGTGTAGATAATTTTACTTTCGCATAAAAAGAAAAACCCTGAATAATATTATATGCTAAATATTTTTTTTACATTGGTAAGAAAACTAAAAGAGTATATATGCGGTTTCAAAAAAAAAAAAAGAGTTATGTATGCGGTTCCTCAGTTCTAATCAAACCGAACCGGAAGGAACCCGGTTTACAAATATCCAATTGAGTAAATGAATATATATATAGAGAGAGAGACAGTCATGAGCTCATACCGAAAGACAGTTCTTGTGTGAAGCAATAACCTTGTGTTCTACAACGGCTGCATTTCGAGATCGGTGTTGTGTCGGGAAACCGGAACAGAGCCATTGTCAGCGTCGGAAGCTTTCATCTCTTGAACCGGAGGCGGGTTAACGACGGTCATCGGCATCACAAAGTTGTCTGAAAGACGGTTCTTCATCTCGCGGTGTTCTTGGCAAAGTGCACACCAATGGAGACAGCAGTGAACCAGACAGGGGTCACATGGTGAGTTCTGCAACAATGGCGGACAGTAAAAAGATCAAAGAAGAACAAAAACCGGAACTTCATACCAAGTTCTTTGGAGTTTCTTATCATATGATTAGATAAATCTAACCAACGGAGAGATTTTCATCACCCAATTTTATAACCCGAGTTTTGTTTGATACCTTGAGATGGTATTTCCTCTGGAGAGATTGACGGACATTTCCGGTGTAGATGCCACACATCCACCACGCAAACAACAACCCCTCGCAGATGAGGAACGATGTCTGAGGATCTATACCATGAAAAAGTGCAGTAGCTGCAGCCAGTGCCATTCCGCCTTCTACAAAAAACGCATGGCAAACACATGCTTTGGTTCCATGGGTATCGTCGTCGCTCAGATTTTCAAAGTTACGCCCGAACTGAACACATGGGCAGAAGAGTCCTCTCCAGCCTGTGAAAAGGTGCAGAACATGGAAATGATATGGAAGTGGAACGGATAGAAATTGTCATCTCACTCTACATGAGACCGAGAATCGAAAACGATACTGTATGAACCTTTCTCAGGATATGAAGAATCCAACTCTAATACGCTCATCACTTAAAGTCAACTTCGACATTTGCAAAAGCATTGATGTACATATATTCTACTTAAGATAGAGCACTAGGAATCAGGAAGATGAATACCGAATTCGTGTGAGCAGAGAGTGGTAAACATGGAAGATATTTACAACTCTTAAGGCTACTTTGGTATAGAAAAAGCATCAAAAGGGAAGAAAACCAAAGGAAAACTCACAACTCTCCGGATCCTCAGCACAGCCGAAAATTCCGGTGGTCCATGGCTCATCGGCTGGAGGCTCAAAGTTCTCAGGCAGAGGTTGACCACACTCATTGCACTTACGAACGTTAAGCTGTGGAAGAAGTCCACAAGATCAGTGATGAAACAGACAGAAGAAGCTTTCTTCACAGATCTTTCAGAGATCACAATTAGCTCGGAATCAAACATCAAACAATCATCATTCCCTCGTTGATAAACAGATGTATGCAGAGATCCACGGAGAATACAATTCGGCTGCATTGTGAAATTCGATCGGTATTTATCAAAAAAAAAAAGGAAATTCGATCGGTATTTCTAAAAGAATTACGCAACCCCATTTCCGATCTAGAGAAAATTCAGCTCAGGACATGACACGGAAGCAAGTGTTGAGAGCATTATCATTTTCTCGGGATTCAAACAAGCATAACGTAAATCACGCGATGAAACCGCAAATCGCAGGAAGAGAACCTCAGATCCGTTATGAAGGATCAGGAAACAGGTTACCAAACACACACCAATCGGATTTGATAGATCGAGAGAGAGACAGAGAGAGATACCTGCGGGACTTCGATCGGCTGATTGAGCTCTCCGGGCTTAATGTCATCGAGCGGAGCCTGCTCCTTCGTCAACTTAACGTACTTCGACGGCGCTCCTCCCTCCGCCATCTACAGCCAACAGCAAAAAAAAAAAAAGCAAAATCAGTCGCAGAGAAACATTCTCTCTCCGGTGTTTGGCTCCCGAGAAACCGCGAGAAAAAAAAAAGAAAAGAAAAAAGCAAATACATCGTCGGTGACCTCTGCGGAATCCAAAAGAAATTGAAAATCGTCTTCGAAGTTGGCAGAGACTCTCAGTTTTTAGTCTATGCGATTTCTGCTACGTTACCAAACACTATTAACTTTTGCCTCCGCAAAAAAAGCTGTGCGGATGCAAACGATGTTGTTTCCGTATTGTTTTTTTATTCTTAGGATGCTAACGACGTCGTTTCGGCACAGTTTTTTTTTAAGATGCGGACGTTTCGGTTCGATTCGAACCGTACCGGACCAAAAATCTCGGTGTTTTTTTCTAATCATATCATTCAAAATTTTTGAATGCTATATTTTATATAGAATCGAATTTTTAAAACCGAATCAAAACGAAATGAACTTTATAAATTACCCGAAAAACCGAATTTTCTTTAAAAAATCTAAATTTCTGAAACAAAAACCGAAATTGAACCCTATAGAAACCGAAATCGAAGCGAAATTAATAATATACGGTATTAATTAGATATATTTTAAAATACCAAATAAATCATTTTCGAATAGAACCGCTAAAATTTTGAATTGAATCGTTTTAACGCCCACGCCTAAGTTTTAATTTTCGGATTACCAAAGGACGGACAAAACCAAAACTGTCATTGTACATATAGATCATAAGATGCAGTGTAAGAAGAAAACCAGTTTGGTCAAAGAAGATATTTGTCTTACTGTCCAGAAAAAAAAAAACCCATCAGAAAACACAAATTCAATAAAACAATACAAGGAAAAAAAAGATTGAAATTATACTTTCAATTCCTCTGTATCTCAATCAAAGCTAACCCGACGCATCTTGCAGACGAGGTTAGCCGTGGGGAGATCGAGCTGATTCGCGGCTTCCGATCTCATCAGATCTTTCAGCTGCTCTCTCGACGTGGCAAGACACGTCTGGAAAGTGGCGAGAACCGGCGGGATTGGCATCGAGAGAGCTGAAAGCACATTGCTCAAGTACTCTATATCTACCGACAACTGTTGTGCTCCACGGTCAGATGCGTGCTGGATTCCTCTCAGTTGCTCCATGTAAAGAGCCGTTGCCCCTTCCGCCACCTGCGATTTTTCACGAACATGGACGGCATGATGATTAAGTACAGATTATGGGAAGGAACATCATTTTCCAAAACCCAAATCCGGTATCCATATCATTTGCAACCCTACTTGGAACTAGTCATGAATTTTACCAAATGGGTTGAGAATGCATTCACCAATGCCAATTCATGACAATCCTTATCTCATGAACATGGCATGATGATTAAAGCAAGATTATGGTGAGGACATCATTTTCCAAAACCAAAACTGATATCCATATCATCAGCCAGTTTCATGACAATCCTAATCTCATGTGATTATTACCTTAAACATCCACTCGGTTGCAAAAAACTGAGCATCTTCGTTGTTTGCATCACTATTATTGGAGATACCTTCGGCAAGAGGCTCCAGTTGTTGGGGCAAAGTGAGGAGATATTCTCCGACACTTGTAACATAGGATTGAGGATATGAGCTGAAAGTTGGGAGAGGGAAGGCGGTTTGTTCCTCAGCTGCTGACCAGATCGGCATGTGAGATACGTCGCCAAGACGCTGTCTGACTTTTGATATGAGGACGTCGTATACGAGTTCATTCACTGTGTCAGCAAATGCAGAAACTCTCTGAGATGCCAATGGGAGAGCATGGAATCGTGGATCTTTAGACTGCAAAAAGACAACAAGAAACAGAGGAGGCATTAGTTTCCTAAGCTAGCATGATTTTAAAATCAATCATCCGCCCAAATGATGGAAACGACCACACAAATCAGTAATTACATCAGAATGGTAATACGAAAAGGGTAATGTATAGTTTTTCGGTACCTGCTCCAAAAGGTTAAGGAGTTTGCGAGCCTTCTCTGGAACATCAATGAGCCGAACAGCTGAAACATCCAGCGAAGCCCGTCCAGCCATAGATAAATCCCCGCTCGTCTGGTCACTTGTCAAATGCGACAAGTTTTGATCCAGATTTGTGCCGAACAGAGAAATCGACAAGCTCGAGTTCAGTCTAACGAGAGTGGCCCTCAGCGAGGCTTCAAAGACTGCAGATCTGCTCGTCAGACAATCAGCCACTGTAAGTATTTGCAATGCTCCCTGGACAATGGACCATTCCTCCTCGTTCGAGATCAAGTCCATTTTACGAGAGCTATCCCTTTTCTCCGAACTCCCCTCTTTCTTCGAACCAATTCCATCTCCTGCACCGTCCACTCCACACACAACTCTCAGAGATTTAAGGGTTTCCTGAAGCATAGAGATGTACTGTACCATTATGTCATCGAGTGCAAGAATTAGCTCATCCGCTTCAGAACCGCCAGTGAAGCTGATGCACCTTTCGACTGCAGCTTCGAGAAGAACCACAACTTGGGGAATGGACTCTTCCATCCTCCGCACTGTCTCGCTGAGTTCAATTCCTTGAGCCCCGATACCACGAGTAACAGCCCCTCTCAGATCAACTCCTGCGATCTCGGAGGAGAGGATAACACGCTCCATTTTCCCATACCTATAACAAAATTAACTTGTATAAACTACGTAATTGCAAAGATTCCTGATTACAAAACTGCATCATGAAACTTACTTTTGCTTAAACGACTCAAAAGGCGAGTACACAGCCTTCAGCGTGTTTATTAAGACCCTGACTTCAGATTCTGCAAATAGGTGCTGAATGTTTCTTGCGAATGTCCCGCTGATGTTATGCAGTTCAATCAAGGCCTCGAGATGTTTTGTCTGAATTTTAATACCCTTAGGCATGTCTCCAGATAATACATCCAACACACCTGTTTGAGCACAATAAAACATAGATGCTCAGTCAGTGCTCTCCTCAATGACCAAAAACATAGATGTGATGAGAATAGCGCTCATCATAACAAACTATTAAGATAATACAGTAAAAAAAATGGGACACCGCTAAGGAAGCGGTGAGGAAGCGAAATCACTCTTCAACGAGGTAAAATGAGCGAGGTTTAAAAGGAATTCCGATGTAATATCTAACCTTTGGCAAGGGCTTTTGTTTCAGGAACCGCGTCTCCTGTCGCAAGGTTAATACGAGAAACGAAACTAGGCCCCAAAACTCCCAAGGTTTCAATTAGGAGCTTTGGGACGAGAGTCTGGTAGTCATCAGGGAAGGCAACCATACACCTGTCGATTATAGTTCCAAAAGTCATAAACAACCACGAACGCGAAAAACATAATGTACCAGTTTGATATCATTTCTGATACTTAGAAGAACCTACAGTCATGATAGTGTAGGAAGGTCTACAAGCTGTGAGTGGGGGGAGGGTCGTCCGACAGTAATGGTATTAAATGAACGTCCAAAAACAAAGAAATACCATTTCCATTCCTGCTCAAGATAGAGTAGCAACTCGTCATAAAAGCTAGGCAGCCAACTGGCGAACGATATCTGAGGGGAAGCTGACTGAAACTCATCGCCAGTAGACAACCTTTTGCTTTCATCCTTCTCGCTAGCAAGCTTGCTAGCCCTTTGCTTTATGTCAAAATCCTCCCAGAGTTGTTTTATTGGCTTCAGACGAACTTTGGAATAATGCAATTCTAGAGACTTGAATCTCCCAATTCTGATGAGAATTCCTCGCAAATCTTGGGCAACATCAACCTGCACAGAAGACAAACCTCAACTAATGAGTAATGACAATAAAGATAGAAACTTTTTTTCCTTTTCCTGATAATTCATGGGCCCCAACCTTGTGATAGGTTAATGCATCAGTAAGACGTGGCTGCACCATAGCATCCAGCCTATCCTCCAACACCTCTAGTTGCTTCCTCACGTTGGCAAATTCCGCAACCTGTTGATCAAAATTGGAGCAGAATAGCGAGGTCAAAAGAATCAACCCAATCTCATGCCGAATCAGAAACCATAAAAGTATTATTACCTCTCCAACTGCAGACAAGCAATTTCTCATACTAGCCAAAGTTTCTGCAGCACGAGGAAGGTCACCGCTAGCAAAAACATCCTCAACCGTGGAGCTTAACTGTGTTAACCCAGCAGCATCCTGTACTAAGCCAAGCAAGAATAAGCAGCTTCAAATACAAGATTCTTCCCAAGCCGACATGGCCAAATTTCATTGACCAACACTTGATGTACAATAAAATCACAACAAATATAGACCTGTAATGTTTTGTATGCCGCCTCCATTCTCTGCTTGACATTGTCCACCCTAGCAAGAGCAGCTATACACTCTGCTGAAGAACCCTCTGCCTACAGGCACCCAACATGATACGAGGATGCAGAATCAATCCAAACTGGGTCGTAAAAGGAACTAATTTCCTCTTTGAAGATTTCTTAACAATTGTTGTAGCAGAAACATACAGGCACATATTCAAGGACACCCAAAACCAATTCAATTGTGAAACCCAATTGAAAGGGAATGGAAACAATCGCATCATTTGATGAATGCCATTATTTCTAATTCGTGCAAATGACGAGCTTCCGAATTGGAAATGCACGAAAACTTCGTTCAATCGCCGGGGACAACCCACCGTTCAAGCATAATTAGCACAGGCTCAATGATCTAAAGCTGAATTAGAACTGTGAAACTAACGCTATATGAGATCGAAACAAGCTCGGGTTGAATAATTTGACTGTCCAAAGATGCAACACAATGCAAACGTTCACTAACCTTCTTGAGCTTCTGGAGGATTCCGGCGACGGAGCCTCGCAGAGACACCGCGTCGTCGCGGAGGCGGAGGACGTCACGCGTGGCGCGTGGAACCCGGAGGATTGCCCCGCCGCTCTGCTCCTCGAGCGACGCCGCAATCTCCTCGGAAGAAATCTGGAGCTTCATCTCCAGATCCACCAGGTGCTTCTCCAGCGAGTCCTGTGGGTGACGCGCCTGACACGCCGAGTTGACCCACCGCTTCGCATCGAACTTCTCGTCCGAGAACGGACCCAGATCCAGCATCATGGCTGCCGAGTTCTGACGGGACGAGTGGGATCAGATCGGACGAGTGAACTCGGTCGAGTTAGAGGGAAGTCATTGTGCGATAAGTAACGATGATTTCGCTGCACGGTGGGAATCGTAATGGAAGAGCCAAGAGATTTTCAAGTTCACCCCTATACTTAGCTAATCATTTGTAATTCGACTAAACTTTTGATATTATCAATAACACCCAAAATTTCAATGAGAACATGAGGAATACGCGAAATCCAAAAATATAAGTTGGAATTAATTTCTAATGGTAAAATGGCAACAAACTGTATGAAGAAAATTTGAAGACAAAATCTAGGCTAAAACATTTTAATGATTCGAGTAAATGGTTTAGCATAGTATTTTGTAAACACTAATCGAATATTGATAAATTAAAATATAAGTTGCAATTAATTTCTTCTCAGGTAGTCTAGTAGTAAGTCATCTTCTAATTTCTTATCGGTTTCGGAGTTCAGTTCTTCGGTCGAAACGTTTGTGAAACGGTGTGGTGGTGGACCTGGACCAGATGTGTTTGAGCCAAGTCTTGAACCTAATGGACCAGCTGTGGATAGTCCCCTGCTCTCAGCCGCGCGCGGCATCGGCTCGTCGGCCGATCGTCGAAGCTGGGACGTGAGAGAGAAAGACG
>NW_010965372.1:1173504-1189748 GCF_000463585.1 Tarenaya hassleriana | reverse complement strand
CGACGCTCTGCACCTGAGAATCGACATGCCTGGGCTGGGCAGAGAGGACGTGAAACTTGCCTTGGAGCAGAACAACACTCTGGTCATCAGAGGAGAAGGCAATGGCGGAGAGGAAGAAAACGGAGGCGGCCGGAGGTACACGAGCGGAGGCGATAAAGGCGGAGATGAAGAACGGAGTGTTGAAGGTGGTGGTTCCTAAGGTGGTGGAGGAAGACAGGGGTGACGTCCGATTCATAGAAGTCAAATAAAAACGACGGCGTTTTAAGCTAAATGGTTTGGTTTCATTGCCCTATGAATTCGCCAAGTTTCGACCTTCTGAACACTTTTCACCTAGATTCCTTGTTTCTCAAGTAACAAACTTTTGACGAAACTAGGGTTCCGAGTACCTGGACTGACATTGATCTCATTAAAACCGAAAATACAGAATTCGAATTGAATCAAATGAAAAAATTAAAATGGTGACTTTATAATCAAACCCTTTACCCCAAATCCCAGAAAAGAAAAACAAAAAAGAAGTATTAAAGGACGGTGGAAATCTGTCAGTCATCGTGCCGGGTCCTGGGCTTGCGATACTTCTCCTCCACTTGCTTGGCCGTAGAGAAGGTGGAATCGGCGATCTTTTTGAGGTTGGGGACGTTGTAGTTCTGGGCGACGTAGATCCCGAATACGGTGCCCGCGATGAACGAGAAGCTCCTCCTTATAAGCCCCATCTTCTTCTCCTCGTCTACCGATACGATAGTAATTGCGGATTTGGAGCCACTGATTAAGACTCCGATCGGAAAAATTAGGGTTTTGGTTTCGGAGATTCGCACAGAGGAAGGCTCGCAGAGGGAACGGAACCCTAAAGTTTCTAAAAAAATATCTGATTTTGCCAAAATAAACACACAGTGTGATGTCGATTTAACCTCAGTATGCTGGGCTTTGCTTAGGCCCACTTAAACTTCTTACTCCCTTATATATTTTATTTTAGAATAATTCCGTAAAAATAAACGAATTTTGTAAAATATACGAACTTCAAAATAAACATATCAAATCCGAAAATGTACCTAAAAATTAGAATCTAAAACAAATTATGATACAAAATAATATTTCAATTCTTATAAAAAATTGATTTGATGTTAAAAGTTGATGTGCTTTTTAATATATATTTCGATATTTGGTATACTTATTTATTAAATTAACATTCTACATTGGTATATTTTGTAAAAGTTGTGTATTTTCATGAAATTTTTCTTATTTTTATTAAAAATACTTTTTATTTTATTTTAAGACGAAATTAAGATTTTTTTCTTGTTTTTCCGGTATAAAAAGTTTCATTTCCATAAAGTTTTAAGAAAACAATAAATATTTTAAACTTGATATAGGAATTATGGGTCGTGTTAAAAAAAAAATGGGTGAATACTAATTGTGTTGGCTTATTGAAATAGGTAACTGAGATTTAGGATTTTACTGCAGTGATTGGGAAATATTTAACGTAAAGAATAAAGATTATCGTAATAATTATTTTCAGGAACCTCTATTTTCTTTTTGCCCTTTCTTTATTTCATCTTATGCTTCTCGAAAATATATATTTTTTTTGTGAAAATATTTTTTTCTTTTGCTTTTCCTTCTCGATCGGGGCAGAGTGGGTCAATCGCCGTTGCTGAAGAGAATTTTCAACCGACAGCTTTCGCGAATCAGGTTCTCGCGATTTGATCGAGATCTTCATCGTTTTGAATTCTTTTTGTCTGCTGATGTTTGCCTTCTGACGGCCGAAATTCTAGTGGAAAACTCCCCCGTTTCAGCTCCTTTCGCTCCTTCGGTTCCATGAATTTCCCAGTTCCATTTGAATTTTTATGGTCACTTTTGACTCGGTGGCTTTGAATCTGCGAATCATGGGATCGATCATAGCTCTGCGTAGCATTTTCGCTCTGGAACAATCCGTATTGTCACCTATGGATGATGCCGTGGATTGAATTTTTTTTTTTCTCTTTCGGATTCATCGTATGAATTTGTAAGAATTGCAAGAATCCAATTTTGGTTGTCTGATGTTGTGGAGCTCAGTCGTCTGTAGATTCTGTAAGATAATCCTTCCGATGCAAAAGGGTTTTTCCGGACAGTCCCTTCTTGCCCAGGCGTGTTTGCATTTCTGATGTTGGCACCATGATGATGTGTGAATCCGCTGCGTGAAACGCACCACTTTGAAGAACTTGGTTTTCCAGCTAATTTATGGTCTTAGAGTTCTGTCTTGTGTTCATTGTGATCGCTGGACTTGTCTGTTAGTCCATCCAAGTTAATACTGATGAGATGAGAAATTGTGTTTATGCAGGTTAAGTCATGCTAATTTGACTAAATGAGATTCTGGAGGATAGGATTCAATGTGAAGGCGGTAATAGTTCGTAATGGGCATAAGGTATTTGCCAATTTCGGTGGCATCAACAGCTCTGAGCTTCGTAGGCCTCCAAATTTGGGCAGAGTTGTCTCTGGATAGCCTAAGAACAGATGGGTTAATCGCCAAGAATACTTCTTTAGGGGATTCTGAGCATGCCATTGAACTGCTTCTGGGTTCTTACACAACAATTGCGTTGCTTGCAAATTTTGCTATCAATGTATATATTCTTCTGGCTCTTTCTCTAAAGGTAAGGGTCAACTTCTACCTGTTGAACTTGAAATTGTAAACTTTTTACTTTTAGGCAGACCTGCTTAGATTGGTATTTCAATCTCAGTCCAAGACGTTTTATCATATCTTGAAAAAAAAACTTTAGGCATAAATATGGCTATGAGGTCTTCAAAAACCTTCTTAGGTTGGTTTTCAAACTGTTCATTGGCCTCAGACCCTAAGTTTTGTGGATAGGTTTGCTGCATACTGATCGCTTTGGACCATTTTGTGTGGTTCTCATGCTTCTTGAACTTTTCTTGCAGACTCTATTTTTCAGAGATTTGTATGCAGTTGAAACTAAAAAGTTGGTGGAGCGCCTTGTTAATTACGTCATTTACAAGGTAATTACTTCATCTGTTGATGCAAGACTGTAGACTTTCGTAGGAAGAAAAAAGCTATGCCCGGTGTGTATGTGTATTACCGGTGGTATAATATTGCTGCCTGAAGGTCCTGACAACTTGAGAAAAAGTAATAAATTCTGCTTTACGCGGCAGTCTAATAGAAAAAGAGTAAACATTTATATTCTGAGGGTTTAAAAGATGTTCTTGGACAATTTACTCTGTTATATTATATTGATTTAATCTGTTCCCCTCTATATCTTCTTGCATTAGCATTTCCATTTTGATTTGCTGTAGGAGTTCTTTGTAGATCATGTGGGTATTCTTGATATTTGTAGATTAAAACTTCCTTGATTGCTGCCTGTCTAGGGTACGTTTCTTTCACTAGTTTCAGGGGGTCCTATGGACGATCTGGCTGACTGTGCTGTGCACTCTGAAGGTATGGAACACATATTATTGGAAATGTTGGCTTTCTTGATTTACGATTAACAGGGTTGAATTTCTTGTTAGATGTCTTAGCACATATATTTTAATATCGTGTAGATGTTTCAAGCTTTGGCTAGAGATCGGCTTGAACAATTGAGCGCCTCTCCATCTTGTACACCTTGGACATACTTCCATGTGTATTCGGCGTTGTTCTTCATTCTCTCTGTTGACTTCTTCTGGTATTACCTTTAACCTTGTGGTATTATGTGAACTATCCCTGCAGTTCAACTAGGAGAAACTGGAAATGTGTTTAATTAACTCTGTTCGAAATATCAAATATGTTCTGGTTGAAAGATTAATACCAAGCTTGTGATTTATGCTTAGCAATGTTTTGAGTGCTAAATGTATTTTTTTTTGTCAATTTTGCAGGATAAGGCTCTCTCTAATGATATACAATACAATTGGCTCGCCTGTGTATCTATTGTTACTTTATGAGCCATGCAGTATAGCCTTTGAGACGATGCAGGTACTTTAGGATATCAGTTTCTTCAGTATTTTACATGTTGTCCTTCTTTTCTTCTTTTGGGATTGTGATTAGAGAATCAGAGGGTTGATCATTATCACGTAATGGTGTGTTTTGTAGGCACTGTTGATTCATGGGTTGGGGAAAGCTATGCTCAAACTGCATTTGAAGATGTTGCTTGGGGTCTCTGGCCGATGAACCATTCGCAAGCATCAACTTCTTCTGCATCCATTCCTCCTGGTGTTGGTGGAAGAACCGATGGTCTGCATCTGAGAACCGCCTCACGTAACATGGATGAAAACATGGTGAATATTCTAGCCATGGCCGAGACTGTGAGGGAAGTCCTCCCACATGTACCAGATGAAATTATTTTCGAGGTAAATGCTCCAAGGGACCGACTTCTTCGTGTCTGGTAGGGGGGTCACTTGGGTAGTTTTCTGATTGCACAAAAAACAAAAGGATTTCATATTTTTCTTGTGAGAGAGAATTCTCATTCCTGAGCTTGATGGATCATTTTTTTTACTGACATGATACTAAGACCTAATACAACTCAATTTTTGCAGGACCTGCAGAGAACAAATTCTGTTGCGGTTACAGTGAACAATCTTCTCCAGATGTAATAACGGTTTTTTAAGTCTGGAGGTCGTCAGTTTCAAGCTTGAAGATACCAGTGTAAGATAAAGTGAATCAGGACACAGCCTTATCTGCCCAAAAAAAAAATTTAATGCCGGATACTCATTGAAGTCTAGGCCTTGGCTGGTCGGAGATATCTCTCCACCATCACAGTCTCACCTTGGCTTCAATCCCGGGTTACCTGTATAACAATGTATAATTTACAATTAAAAAAAAAAAGTCAATCGAAATGTATTGGTATTAACCCAGTAGCTGTGTCTAATATCAAATGTGTGAAATCTCGCTGAATCTTTTTCTCTGAAAAAAGTTTTCCTTTATACAGCATGAGCTAGAGTTTTTGCAGGGGTTTGCCCTTTCTGTGTAGGGAGGAAAGAGATTCTCGAGGAGACAATCTTTGGTCCGAACGCCGGAGTTCTTGATCGTATCTATTCTTGAAGTTCATACAAAGCAAAGCAAATACTAAGGTAATAGTTTTTCTTATGTTCTTGTTTGTGAACGCAGACTTCGAGCAATCTGAGGAGACATACATGGCTTTTCCAAGACAAGATGTTTCGGGGTTCGTGTCTGGTTTCTCTCTTAGGTAGACAACAGTCATCTTCCTTCGAGGTAAAAACTGTAAAGTTGCATCCTTTTAATTTAAAGTAATGCCCTTTAAAGGTTTCTTACAAATTTTATAATATGAATTGAAGCTAGCAATTGTTTTATAGAGAGTATTACTGTTTGGTCTGTAAGTATTGGGAAATGGTCAATAAATGTCTTTGGAGACATAAACATAAAATCACACGTTTTTTCGTCGAGGTCGGGTTTCCTATTCGTGTGTTTTTGTCCCTTTGACTCGCCCGTCGCCTTTTTTTCCCTTCCTAAATCTACGTATTCGCATCGGTTTTGATTTCATTTTCGGCCTTTTTTTGACGCTACATTCCCTTGTGTTTCATTGTATTTGTTTATTCATCTGGATTGAGGAAACATTACTTTATCTTATGCTTTTTTTCTCACGCATGAATTTGCACATTTTATATAAACTTGTAGGGTCCTTTCCTGTTACGTTCCTTAATATCATCTTCTCTCATTAGTCCCTCGAACACCGATTTTCAAGAGGGTTATTTCGAATCGTTTTCTTGTTAACCCCATGAGCTCGGTTCATGCTGCTTCGTTCCTTGTCATGTTTCTATTCATCCATGCTTGCGATTCTCGTCACGTCGGGATCTTCGATCATGTTTCCATTGCAGGTTTCAGGTTTCAGACACAATCCAAGGTTTCGATCCATGTTTTTTTCTTTGGTAGCTCCCTTCACTCCATTAATGTCCTCAAGACTCATGTTCACTTTCTTCCTGTGGTGGAACAGGATCTGCCTAAGGCTTCTTCGGTTAGGGTTACAGAGAAAGCTGGTGAAAACCATTTCAAAGGGTCACCAGTTCAGGACTCCATCGAAGAAGGCTCGAGAATTGTTCAGAGAAAGAGCATGGCTAGGGTTTCACAGAGAGTGAAACATGACCATCAGCCCCATCCTCATCCTCCAGAGTTCTACGCCGACTATCCAAAGCCATCCACTCGGCCTCCTCGCCATAACTGAAAGCCTTTTCACTTCATCTCTCTCTGAGTGGTTCTACATGCGAATATTACATAACCATTCCTTGATGCGTTGTTACAAATACGTACAAATTTTGACGTATACATCTGCATGTTACAAACTAACATCATGTTGTATTAGTAAGTAAGAACATGTAGTTTCCCATCTCTTGTCTTTTTTCTTTGTGGAGGCTAATGGTAAGGAAAGTCTATGCTTGGGGATATTTCTTGGTCATTGGTTTGAAGATTTTCTTTTGACCTTTAAAAAAATATTTATTAATAATTTACATGTCATAGGTAAAAACATGGAAACTAGACTCTTGTTCCCATCGTCCGTGGACCATTGATTTGATTTTTAATCGTTCCTTCTCTTGATATAATGTGTAGAATCTGAATCATAGTTTTCATATTTTGCGGATTAGAAAATGGCAAAAAAGAAAATCCAACATTTTCGCTGCAATCAAAAACTTATCTTAATCTATCTACGATGATGACTCGACTATACCGATAAATTTGTTTAAAATATAATCTTTTGTGAATGATAAGTATACTTGTTTAAATCCAACTTGGATAGTTCAACCGGTAAAACGAAGACGTAAAGTGTTGTCTCTCGTTACGAATTCGAGTCTCGGTTTGCTTCCATCCCGGGATTAATATGAGTCTCGGTTTAAGATATCCGGTTATCCAAAATACATATATATATATATATATATATATATACACTTTATTTGACCCCGAAATAAATAAGGATTAGTCTAAATATATAAAGTTAAAAAGTGTCGATTTATACATCCCGTACTCAATCCAAAAAAATAAATAAAATAAATATAATATTTGTAATTACTACACACCGTTGGATCTTCAGCCCCAATATAAGCCCATCACTGATCCAATACATTAGCAATGTTTCTCGTGCAATCATGGGCCCAATATATATATATATATGTATATATATATATATCTGCATGTATGTGTTGTGTCAATATTCCAACTTTTGCTGCATGGATCGTACGTAATAAGTTTTCAGTGGACATAAAGAAGATTTTACGTGAGGTATTATACTTCCGTACGGAATACATATACTTGTGTACGTATCTTTAAGAAACACATACGAAAAGGTACAAGGCTTTGACCAAAACATGCTTGTTTTCTTGGATTTGGTAAAAAAAAATCAATTCGTTAATTTGGTCAAAGAAATGAAACACTTGATTTTCTACTTCGTATTCCAATTCTCTACTATTTCTATTATATTTTTCTTTAAAAAAATATCACGTGTCCTCGAAATTCCATTTGCATTCTAACGTTTTTAACATAAGAAAAGATTGGTATGATTCATGATTCTTGAACATAATTAATTTATTTATCCGGTGTCATTAATAGTCACGTGCAAATAATCCGTATCTATTGATCGTAGAGTATATATATAATTAGGGGTGAAAAGTTATAATGATATCCCAATTGAATCAAATTAATACGATCAAAACAAAAAATAAAAACACAAAAAACTATTAAGAATGTCAAATTTTCTTAAAAAAATAAATTAATAAATTTTAATAAAAACTAAATTTATTTTATTACGACTATAATTTGAGTCAAATTAAAAACTTGAAAAAATCGAACGAGTATAATTTTTATAAATTTTAAAAAATGACCCAAAAAAAAATATAACAGATAATCTAAATATTTCTATAAATATAATTATTGTTTACATTATAATAGTGATTACGTAAAATTATATACATGAAAAAATGGAGTTAATTAGTTCGTCAAAGGTCAAACGAAATTGCATAAAGAATGGAGTTGTTGGACGATATATGTGGATCTTATAGTTATTTGGCTAAATTTAGTGTTTAAATATACAAATATGATTCCTAAATTAATTATAAAAAACAAAGATGGAGAAAAAATAGAGTAGGTGGAGAAGATTCCGACAGTCAGTTTCAGTTCCCAAAAGATCTCTTCGCATTTTAATTTCATCGTATTACCCCCAAAATAATGTAACAAAACTTTCTTAAATTAAAATTTATATGTATAAATGATATTAAAAAGTAAATAAAAGAAACCAAACTGTCAAGTGGACCAAAGATACATAACCCTGCATCTCCTCGAAAAGCCAAATCTCTTTCTTCTTATGGTTACTTTTTTGTCGTTTTCCTGTCAGAATCTTTGACCGTTTGGTTAAATTTAATATCGCACCACTTTCTGCATGTTCTCCGTTTGACCCGACCTTCCTTGGACCATTTTAACTACTACAATTCTTAAGAAAATAAAATATAAAAAAAATATGTAAAACAAATCATACATATCATCGTTAAATCACAATTTCATTATCACTCTATTAAAATTGAATATTTTTAATTACAGATAAACTTGTAATTTTTTGAAAAGATATCTAAAAAAATCTAAAACCACATCTAACAAAAAAATATCCTTTAAATGGGTTATTTATTTAAAAACGGAGGGAATACTTTGAATTGAGACTAACGTTTTCTTCTGTGTCATGCAATTAATTAATAATATAAATCTAAATATAAAATTGGCATTAGGAACTTTATTAATATTAGGAGAATCTCTCTTTTGTCGCCAGAGTTCGAATTCATAAATAACGTAGAGCATTTTTAGCAAACGCTTCAATATTCCAAATAAGTTACACGAACCCTAATAACATATTTTTTAAAAAGAAAATTTATAGGTATGAAAGTATTTATACAAATAGAGTTTGTTTCTGAGCAGCAGAATATTCGAATAAGTCAATAGAAATATATATTATCTATACTACAATATAAAATCATCTCCTATTAACTTTGTATAGTATTTACTAAGAACGCGATAATTGCATGCATGCTATGATATTCAATAATTTGGTTTAGTCTACACATGGATTTATTACCGCTTGCAAATAATTTAATTCACAATCTAAAAATTGTATAGTCTACGGATTAAAATGCTCCATTCTTTTAAATAATAAATGCTTCAATCTAACAAAAAAATTATCTAAACCCGCAATTACTCCCAGCTATATACACTCAAAACTTTTAACAAAATAGTAAAAATATTTTGTTCGTTTTACGGTTAATATATATGTGTATATAGCGTCCGTACGATTTGGGGGTAAACAAAAAGAGGTGAAAAGGTAAATTCACAGGTGGTGCCACCAAGTTGGACAAGCGCGTGGCGGTGAAAACCGGAGGGGACCACAATCTCCTTTGCCACGTAAACGAATCGTATGGCCACAATTCTTCGATCCCATTCGAGCACGTGGAGCCCACGCTCAGCCACCTGGCCCTGCCACGTCAGACTTAATTCATTCTCTAATTTTAATAAATTCACTTGATATCTGATACAAAAATATCTGATTAAATTAAACATAATTTGTACTGTTTTTAATGAAATTCATGAGATGAAATGTATTATTTCTCTCGATTTTATTATATTTGAAATGTTTTTAATATATATAATATTCTGAAGTCGTTTACATTTATTTACAGAAACCGTCACCGACCTTCTTCACCAGCTGTGACGGAAAGCGACGGCAAAAACAAAACCACCCGGAGTGGGACCCACGAGTCAGACGTAGCCACGTCAGACTGACTCGACTCCCGTCGTCGTCACGCGCGGGTTGCCACGTGTCACTCACCGTAGTCGCCTTTCATGTGGGTCCTACTTTTTCGGCGGTTTTTTTGCTCTCAACTTGAAAAATTAGAAAATTCATTAATTGAGTTATGCTGTGACTGTGAGTTATATAACTTGCAACCACCATGCTTGGGTATTTTACGTTACGCCACGCGGTCATAGTAGTTAGTGTTTAGCACGCGCTGATTTCATTGGTTGCGTGTGGTTCACGCACACGTCAGCAGACGTTTGGAAAATCTTCTCCCGATTTCTACAAACCGTCGAATGGGACTATAAATACAAAATATGTCTATTCAAAGATTTTCCGTTTTTTTTTTCTATTTTGATTTTTAAAATTATTTTGGGAAAAAGAGGATTTCTTTGTTTTAGGGTTTTTTGGTTTTTGTTTCTGCGATTTCCATGGGCAATTAGGACAGTCTTCTCTCTTTTGTAAATCGCCATTTTTCTTCTTTTAAACCCTGTTTGGTAGCCGAGAAACCGCGAGAAAGAAAACGAAAAGTGAAATCTTTTTCTCATCCGTCTCTTCCGCGTCGTAGCTCTGTGTTTCTTGTAGTCGTTTCTGCATTCCCAGGAGGTCGTTAGCCAAGGTTCGTCTCCGATTCTCCGTCAAAACGGCAATTACACAACATTTATCCCGACGATTCCTTCTCAAAATTGGAGCCCTAAGAAATTTTCTGTTCGATTGATTCTTTTCGGCCTCTTTTCACCGTCTTTTGTCCGAACAAACCCATTTGAAGAAACCTACGAAGGTTATGCATGTCTCTTGTATGATTGAATGTCTGAATCGCTTACGGAGCAGATTCTGTTTCTGGGTTTCTGTCTCTTGGACAATAGATCGAACAAAAATGGAAAATCGACGTTACGACCTTTTCCAGGGTTTGGATCAGTACTTAATTTAGAGTCTTTGGTATGATTTTGTGGTTGAATTTTTTTGGGAATGATACAATCTCTGTGCTCTACACGTTTCAATGGTGGGTCTACATGTTTCATTGTCCTTTCTGCAAGTGGTATAGGAAACTTGACCTCCAAGGTACATAATTTATTCCTTCAATGGCGATTGTAATGGTGCTTCTAGGTGTAAATTCGCTGTACATATCTTCAATTTTCATGGGTCCTAAGCTTCATTTATGATTCATTTAAGAACCATGTTTAGGTCAATGGTCATTAATCTCTGTGTTCGGAGCTTCTCTGGTTAATGTAAATGGTATATATAATACTGTTTCTTCTTGCTGAGGATGTGGGGTAGAGGATTTAGCTTTATGGTGTTCAAACTAGTGGCTTTGTTCACCGTTGAATTCGCCATTATTGGGCAAAGTTTCTGTTTTGTATTTTTCTTCACCTAATTCTTGTAAGTTTCATCCTGGATTCATCCCTTTTTACAACATTTCCACGATCCATTGTCTCTCAATAGGCTTGGCTTTTAGCACAAAAACCCGCCTTTCCTGTTGTTCTATTTCTGTTTCTACCAAATGTGATGCCTTCTTAGCCATGTGATCACTAAGCCGATCTATATGCTTCTTCTGTTGAAAGTTGTCTCCTAACTTTCTGATTAGAACTCGTGTTTTGTCTCAACCCTTTTGTTCGCTTGCTATTTTCACGTCGGTCAAATTGGAGTGATAATCTCACGTCCTTCTCTCGGTCGCTGCTCCAAACAATAGCTTTGTTACTTGCCCTTGACTTGGGATTCAACGTGCAGGACCGTTTATTTTCATTTCTTGCATGTGGCATGATCTTGTCTGCTAGCGATTTGTTTTGTTTCGAAACGATGATTTATCATTCGCACAATGTGAATCTGTCTCGCATTTTCGCGTTTCGCCAACATTCGTGTGTGTTTTCCTAACATGTGGATGGACTCATTGTGATGTGTTTAATGCATGATTCTTTCTTTGTTCTCTCATCTTGTTTGTTAACCGAAGTGAAATCAACGTCAACATCAACACCGCCTTAATCCCAAGTTTATTTGGGGTCGGCTGCATGAATCTTTCTTTTCCACTCATTTTGGTTTTGCGTCATATCTTCCGAGATTTGCAACACATCCAAATCATTCCTAATGACTCGTTCATTTGTTAACCGAGGTGAAATAAATAAATAAAAAAAACCGTCGGCACAAAGACAGTTGTCTCCCGAAAAAGGAGGAAAATCTACATGTCATTTGTTTGTTTCCTATTTGATGATCCCCCTCTTATGCAGTTTGATTCATTTTGTTTGCAGTCTATATAAGGAGTGATTTATTGCATTCTATATTTTCTGCATCACCTTACCGAGTTTTTATGTTCTCAAAGAAGTTCTGAGCTTAGCCATCTTGGAATTACCGGTTAGTTTTCATTATTGACTAACCGAACTTTTCTTTTTCTTTCTTGCTTCAGCATTCTTGAGATCATAAGCCATTAGCATTCTGATCTTTGTATCGTCGGCAAATTTGCAACCATGGACATTAAATCTGGTCAAAATTCTCCTGTTATGACGGATTCTCCCATCAGCAATTCAAGATTAGCAATGGCTATGCATCAGAATCGGCTCCCATATTCGCCATCGTCTGCAACAACACTCTCTCAGAACCTAATCTTGACCGTTCCCAGGAAGAAAACCGGGATTCTTGATGATGTCAGGTCAAACAGTTGGCTCGATTCTATGAAAGCCTCGTCTCCGCCTCCATCCAAAGTGAACAAGGACAACAGCACTTACAATGATGTTTCATGCAATGATTCGGACATTGCTTACCATAATTGGATGGTTTGTCCCATAATTTTTGCTCTCTTTTTCCCGTTTTTTTTCCATACGTTAGCATCATCGTGTTGATATGGGCATTGCTTCTTGGTCTTGGAAGCTCAAATATCCATCGGCTCTTGCCTCGTTTGAGAAAATCGCGAGTTCTGCAAAGGGCAAAAGGATAGCTTTGTTCCTTGACTATGACGGGACCCTTTCACCTATCGTTGAAGATCCTGATTCCGCGTTCATGTCCACCACTGTAAGTTACCTTCCCATTGATGGATTCAATCATGGAAAACATTTCCATTTCTGTTCATGCCCATTAATGTTTCATCGTTTTGATCATTGTCTTAACCCGTTTAGATGCGTAACGTTGTACGAACCGTTGCCAAGCACTTCCCAACCGCTATAATCAGCGGAAGAAGCCGAGATAAGGTACTGTACTTTAGTTTCATCTTTCTGCTTTCCTCTAAAGGATTTCTTGGTTTTCCTTATTGTGAAATGTGGGTCATCTGCACTATTAGGTGTATGAGTTTGTGAGATTGAACGAACTTTATTACGCCGGAAGTCACGGGATGGACATCATGAGTCCTGAACATCCGGACTCTACTCGATCTATTAACAAACAGGTTTAATATGATTCCCTCGAACCAATATATCTGCATGCTTCTGCATTTGTTTTTTATCTGACAGAAACATACGAAAAATATATAGGGAAAGGATGTGAATTTGTTCCAGCCAGCTAGCGAGTTTTTACCGACGATTGATAAGGTATGTGAAGCATCTAATGTGGGTAAATTTTATTTCCTCAGTAAGCATGTCCAAGTTTACGAATCTTGCTATTATTTTCCAACAGCAGAACAGCGTTTGATGGCCTAAGATGATCATAACTGAGTATATGTTTTGTCTTGAAATCTATATGACCCATCTTCAAGATTAAATGGCTGATCATATGCTATTATACAGTGTCTTAGGATATATCTTTTGTCTTGAAATCAATATAACCCGTCTTCTAGGTTAAATGGCCAATCATATGCTATAAATACAGTGTCTTAAATGATATGGAATCGGGTTTCTTGTCAAATATCATCTGCCTGATCAATTGGCATCTGCTTCAGGTCTTCAATTCACTGGTTGAAGGTACAAAAGATATCAAAGGAGCGAAAGTTGAGAACAACAAGTTCTGTGTGTCAGTGCATTATCGTAACGTAGAAGAGAAGGTACGATCAAAGGAAACATTCGAGCCCTTTAACATTTTTCCTCGAACCCATTTCGTGTAAATCTTTAAATAAACATTTTGAAATCCTCTGTTCTTCAGAACTGGCCTGTGGTTGCACAGTGTGTGGGCAATGTCATTAGAAACTATCCAAGGCTACGTCTAACGCATGGCCGTAAGGTACAGACCGCGACATCTTCCTGACTAAAATCATATATTTTCGACACTGAATCTCAAACTCTAGCTTTTTATTTATTAAGGTTTTAGAGGTTCGGCCTGTGATTGATTGGGACAAAGGGAAAGCTGTCATCTTTCTACTAGAATCGCTAGGTAAAATGCTTCTTCCTCTTCTGTTGCCTTAGGGTTTATGAATTTTCCCGGCTTCCTGTATTTATTTACCATCGGGAAAGCATTTTCCAGGGCTTAGTGACTGCGAAGATGTACTTCCCATCTACGTAGGGGATGACAGAACAGATGAAGATGCATTTAAGGTATATATACATACACACACACACACTGATACACGCCCCTTTCCTCATTCTTAGCCATATTCGATATTCGGTTTACTTAGAGAGCAAGTAACGAATGATTCAGGTACTGAGGGAGGGGAAGAATCGTGGGTATGGAGTATTAGTCTCGGCTGTGCCAAAGGAAAGCAATGCCTTCTTCTCTCTCAGAGACCCTTCCGAGGTATATATATGAAATTGAAAACAATCCAAATGGTTTTTAAGGCTTTAATATAACGTTGTTGCATCTCTCAGGTGATGGAGTTTCTTAAATCGCTCGTCTCGTGGAAGAGATCGATGGATCCGTAGGAAAACTAAACGGCATTTTCAGATTATACAGGCAGAAGAAAAGGAACAGATACAGATCGGAAGTAAGAAAAAAGTTTTTTTTTTTTTTGTGGGGGGTATTAGCTGAGGATGATCCTGACGAGTGAGAACGAAAAGAGAGATCGAATGAAGGCTTTCCATACAAATAGCCGGAGATCTGTGTTTTTTTTTTTTTCAGAGACAGAACAGCCATCCGTGATTTGGATCTCTTCTCTAACTGTAAATTCTGTCTTCTGGGATCTTTCTTTTTTTAATCTCTCTTTATCATATGATATGTCGGACCAAAGGTATGTCTTTCGTTACAGATATTTAACATCTCATTTCGTTTTCTGTCTTTTTCTTTTTGGGTTAGAATCTTCAACCCCAAAGGGGTTATCAGTTATGTTATGTTATGTTTTGTTCGTATGAGCGTTTTTACATATGTGAAAACATTTAAGATTTTTTTGGGCTGCGGTTTTGATTTTGCATGGATATTTACGGTGAACATTGGGGTGGGGATGTTCTCTGAATGAATGTTGAGTATCATGGTGTAACAATCCGTTGTCGTTACGAATTGTCGAAATTATCTTCACACAGTAACACAAGATATTTTATCGTGTTTTGTCTTTCCTCGAACGTATACTGAAAGACACTTTTCATTAGTCACACATCCTGAGATTGTTCTAGAGTTAGGACGCTGAGTTCTCTCGAAATAGTCAACCGAAAAGGCAGGTGTACTTTTTTACTATGAGTAGTCCAACTAATTTTTTTATATTATCTTAGACTGTATAGTCTCATACCTATATAAAGGTAGGTGCACCTTTTTATTTAGTAGTCCAACTAATTCTTTTATATTATTTTAGGCCGTATAGCCTCATATCTATATATCGCTCATACCTATCTGGTTTGGCAGTATTCGGAGAGTTGTTATTTGTCTGTGTCATCTGCATCGGCGATCATTCTCCATCTTCATCCTATCTCGAGATGTCACAGATCCACCATCTTCTACTTGGTTCGTCCTCAAATCACACTGTATTGGAAGAATACCGACTCTGATACCATCTGTAACGACTCGCAGCCACTACCAAACGTCGAGACTGTCTTCACAAAACTATACGGGACCTTCCAATGTGTTATATACTCATTCGTACGCATATCAAGACATTTTTCAATAGGTCGTCATAAGATTGATCTAGAGTCAGTATGTTTAACTTTGGATTAATCTCGGGATAGTCAGCCGAAAAATTAGGTAGATGCACCTTGTTACTATGAATAGTCCAACCAGTGGCAGACCCAACAAAAATTGTGAGTGTTGGTAATAAGTATAATAAATATATAATAGAATTAATAAAATATATTATAAAAAATATTTATATTTGATCATTAAATTCTACAATTCTTCAATTTTTTAAATCTATCCATAATAACTTTAGTTATAAATGTTTAATATATATATTTTAAGATGAAATAAGCTAATAATCATTCAAAAATTAATCACCAATTGTGCATCCACAAATTTTGTTAGTGAAAAACATCTCTCATCGTAGTGCCAACAAATAAAATCAATTATTGTATTAATCAAACCAGCTTAAATTAAATCGTTTCAATTTATTTTCTATTATTATTTTTTAAAAGTCATTATCACGTTATTCACAAGAACTAATTTTTTTTTATCTTAATCAATTTATCTATTGTTTTTTTTCAAGTCAAATAGAAAAGTAAATATCTATATATCTATATATATATA
>NW_010965372.1:1168476-1173220 GCF_000463585.1 Tarenaya hassleriana | reverse complement strand
AACAAATTTGTGAGTATCATCAAAATATATAAATTGATGAATAAATAAAAATATAATTATTTAAAATTTATAAAACTTTAATACTTTTAATTTGATTGTTTTTTAATATTAGATCTATAGATAATATTTTTTAAAATCAACAAAGAGAAAGATTAAAAAATAGTTGGAAAATAAAAAAATAAAAAAGAGACAACATGTAACTTAATTTTTTTTTTTAAAAAAGAGATTAAAAAAAAAAGTGGGAAGAAGGGGGTACACATAAAATTTTAATGTAGCCTTTTACATTATTTATCAAAAATTTTAAAAAATTAGAAAAAAAAATTAAAAATTTTAGGGGGCACAAGACTCTGTTGAACTATACATGGATCCACATCTGAGTCTCACTTAATTCTTTTATATAATTTTAGACCGTTTAATCATATATCTATACAGTTTTCGCATCTCTCTCAAAATCTTAATTTTAGTTTTCCATGTTGACTGGTTTTTATCTTTTTTAAAATATATAATATTAAAGAAAATGTAATATACGGATGATTGACATTGATTGTTGTAGTTAATGATTTTGGACGAAATTTGACATAAAACCTAATGATTTTGTATAAATTTAGATTATTTACAAACAAATTAATCTTTTCAGTGTTTTTTTTTCTCTATATAAAAATTTAGTTAACCTTTAGTTTTAGGATATTGGCGTGAATTTACGATAATGTTATTTAATTAGAAATATGGAAGAAAAACTTTGATATAATAATTTATTTTTAACAATTTTACCAACCAACATTAATCCAATTATTATTTAATTTGATGTCGTTACTTAAATTTATATAAAAACATAAATCGAGTACTTATATTTTTTTTAAAACAACTAAATTAATTGAGTTCGTATCGAATAAAATAATTAAAAAGATTAAATGTAATTTTTAATAAAAGGAATAGAAATTAACATTGGTTTTATAGAAAAAAACTAAATGGGAAAATATCAAAAAAAAAATATCACCACTAATTATTTTGCATTTTCACATATGAAATTTATCTATTCTGCATTTGTAGCAAAGAATCACGTTTTTGTTCTCTATTATATATATATATATATATATATATATATATATATATTATTACTCTAACTAAATAGATTTCAAACCCTAACTTTTCAAAACCGCCAAGGATCATGTTATAGAGAGAGAGAGAGAAACTCTCCTTCAATTATTTAGTTTTATAATATACTCTATGGTCTTTGGGCCCACAAACTTCGTGGTTAGTTCAAAATTTATATTATAATATATCATTAATATTGTCACGGCCGGGCAATATATGATGTTGATTCTATCTTTATTTTTAGCCACTCTATGTAATATAATATTGAACAAAGTAATTTTTTATTATTTTTCTAAAAAAGAAAAGCATATGTCAAGATCTGAATGGCTAAATTGTTGGCCACGTGGACTACGACCCCATCCACCTGAACCTGATTTATCCCACGTGTTTGCCTCGTATACACAACACACACACACAGAGATATACGTATTTGATTTTGATTCAAATTTCTACAAGATTATGAAATTTAGATTAAAATTTCGACCGGTCATAGTTGATGGGAATTGAGTTATCTTAATCAAGATATGATTACATATATATATATATATACACACGTAATTAAATAATGTGATTGGGATCAGTGATTGAGTGAAAAAACTTGATGACGAGAAGGAAAAATTAGGTCGGAACTTCGATCATTGGCATCTAAATTATTTTTAAGAGCCAGGCAATCCATGGCTGCCACGTACGCATGTCACTCTATTGATGTGTCATTTTGTTCTCTACTCTAAAAATATTATTATTATTATTCCGAAAAGTTTCAAAAATTCATACGTCATAAACTAAATATAGTTTCTATTCTGTTTTCAGTTTGAAAAGCAATCTAATCCATTTATTTTATCACTGTTTTTATTCAACGCAGAAAAATCATATTGCGTTATAATTAAAAATTATTTATTTTCCCATTTTTTAAAAAAATATATCACACTTCTCAAATGATTTATTCATTTTTAGCGGATGAAAAACCATTTTTTTGTATGATTTGTTTTATCTACCATCTTAGTCTATGTTAGAGTTTGTTTGAAGAGGATGCGTCGGATGCAATGTATGCCACAAATTACATGAATTTTTTTTTTTTCAGAAGGTGTTATATCGTCTTATGTTGAATATGCATATAAAAATATGAATATATATATATATGGATTAAACATTGACTGACTCAACAGGTAAAAAAAGTAGTAAAACTCCTTCCTAATCCGGATTCGAGTCTCCGTTACTTTAAAAAATATAGTCGGGTCAAAAACCCAGTGAACTTGCAGATTATAAAAAAAAACTAAATGGATTAAGTAATTCCTGTGGCTTTATAGTTTGTACAAAATATTTCGAACCAATAACTTGTAATTAACCCTGTTATTACAGTTGATTAAAAAATTCAAATTAAACAATATAGTTATATAAAGGGATCAAATGCCTCATCCGGGAGCGGATCCACTTGAAGATGAATGGGGGCACTGGCCCCCACTGATTTTTTTTTAAAAGTATTTATAAAATTTATTAAAGATTTTGGAAAAATACAGTTAATACCCCCATTATAATTTGGTTGTGGACAACATTCTTGTGAATTTTGAGTGTATCTTAAAACGTTATCTAACAAATCAAATAAAAAAATCTATATCTCCTATATTTTTTCCTTTTTTTCTTCTTATTTTCCATTTTTAAATTTTTCTTTTTCTTTTTAATTAAAAAAAATTATACCATATATTTTATTATTTTTTTGTATTATATATATTTTTTTTTATTTTTTTGCCCCCGTTATAAAATTCTTCTGGATCTGCCACTGCCCTCATCGATTAATATGGACAAATATTTTTACTTCATTAGTATTATGGAATTAGAATGTTATATTTTAAAATAGTAATAATTGATGTTCAATTCGTCAATTAGCAAGATTAGGTCGTGAAAGTGAAACATGATGCTAACCAATAATTAAAAAAAAAAAGGAATTTTAAAATGCAAGTCGCATACATAAATATTGGATTCCAATGAAATTAGTCTAGACACAAAGGGCTCGCAATTATTAATTTTCTTGACTTTTTAATATGTAATTCAATCAAGCATAGTTTAATAATAATAATATATGCCGTCTGTCAGTTACGGTTGATTTATCCCCCGTGTGTGTGTTGCAGACTCGTACACGTGGGTGTGGGGTTTACTCTGTGCGTCTTAGACCACCTCGTAGTGGTCGAGCGTTAGACGCACCTGATGGCCAGGTCTCTCTGAGATCGTTAGGCACAGGTGGTGACCAGTTCGATTCCGCAGGTAAGGGTTGGATAGATGCGGTTGTTCCAACGTTAACAAAATAATAATAATAATAATAATAATAATAATAATAATAGTAATATTATTATTATTATTATTATTATTATTATTATTATTATTATTATTATTTAACGTGTTTACCAAATCTACGAAATCAAGCATGGTTTCACCACGTTGAAACTTTATGCGTGGCGTGTGTTTTTTTTTTATATATTTTTTACGTGTTTATTTACCCGTTTACTTTTAGATTAAAAAAATATTTGTTCCATATTCACACTAATTACACTTTGTAAGATAATATGTAATTTTTGTTTATTTTTTAATAAAATAAAAAAGATAAACTGTCTAAAAAATACAATAATATGCAATTTAATTGACTTTATATCAAAAATACATTATTTTTACTATTTTGATTTCAACACGCAATTTTTTTATTTATATTAATCCATATGACCAGAAATATAGTTTGATCATATGTTGATCTCATTGATCATAACGTTAAATTTATGGTGATCACACTAATTCATTATACTCATCGTTTGCATATCTCACTAATCATTTGATAAAAATATTATAAATTTTATGTTATGATCATCACCAAACTATATTTTTTGTCATATAGACCACAAGATCGTAACTGGAGAAATATATGTGTTGAAGTCAAAATGACAAACGATAATATTTTTGATAATGCTCCTTTAAGTCTGATTATGAAATAAAACTAGAGTATATAATTGCATGATTTTAATCATAGCTTTCATGGAAGGGAAACGTTCAGAGCAATTATTTATAATCGTCACCGAGTCTCCTCCACACACTCACTCACACACAATCGTATCCGTACGAATCTCTCCCTCTCTCTCTCTCTCTCTCTCATAATTGAGCCTTCAAAGAAGAAAAGGCCAATGGGGCAAAACGACGACGGTCCGCGAGATCCAGAACTGGCCGCAGCATACACTCCCTTGCCGGAAAATCCCACCGCCGGCGAATCTCCTACCATTTCACGGAGACCCTTCAAGGGTCTCTCCTCAATCATCTTCTCTCTCATTACCATCTCCTCGTTCGTCGCCCTCGTAATGATGATGGTGATGACGTCACCTCACCAAGGCCATGACCATGACCATGACCCATCATCATCATCATATGATGACGTGGCGAGAGGGGTAAGGGAGGGAGTATCGGCGAAGTCGAATCCGGCGTCGTATCGGGGAGGGGAAGACGGAGTCTCGTTCGATTGGACAAACGCAATGTTTTCATGGCAACGAAGTGCTTTCCATTTCCAACCTGAGAAGAACTGGATGAATGGTACGGTCCGCCAATTTTTTTTATATAAAAAAATATTCTATTTTAAAATTCCCAAAATTTCACTTTGTTATAATAATTTTCCCTA
>NW_010965372.1:1119619-1168408 GCF_000463585.1 Tarenaya hassleriana | reverse complement strand
TCCCTACACCTTAATTTCATGATTCGCGTTTGGAAAAAAAAAATGTTACGTGATGATTCATTATTATTATTATTATTATTATTATGGGTGTTTATTTAGTTTTCCAATTTTGTGGGCAGCCAAAATCAGGCACTGTAATTAAGGGCACGGAAATCACGTGATTTGATCTTACTTAACCTCGTTTAATTTTACATAAACATAATTACTTATTTTTTAAATAAACGAGAGGTGGGGTCACTGGTAGGTGGGAGTTCGACCGTCCCGTGACAAATCAATAAAAAGATACTCAATAATCAATTAATTTAATAACTACCAAAGTTAATATATTCCTCCGATTCGGTTGGTTAGGAAATTACTTTTTAAAATTTCATAATCACGATTTTTGATTTTTTTTTTAAATTTTGGACATAATTTCACGTGGGGGTACACTTTTCGGCTATGGAATCTTGATGGTTCTTCTACTTCAGATCCTGATGGTAAGTTCCTGAATCTTTTTATAATTTAATTAATTATTTTTTAATTTTTCTGTTGATCCACTTTTCAGAGTTCTCATGTCTATAATATATTTTTTTTCTATCCGCTGATAAATTCTATTATAGTAGATTTAGTCCTATTTTTATAAACATATATGTAACAAGAAATACAGAAATGGAAAAAAAATGATGAATAGTTTATATTGTAGTTCATATCACAAATTCCGAATTTTGAAAAAAAAAAAAAGAGTAATAAGAGGATTGGTATTTTAGGCTGAAAAGGAAAGCTTTCAACAATAGAAAAAAAACATAGTGACTTTAGATTATAAAAAAAAAATACTAAACATGAAAACATTACATACCATTTATAAGTATAGTAAAACAAAATATATCTATTTTTAGACCATTTTTTTTCCACTGATTTATATATTATTATTGAGTTAAAAATAAAAACACGTGGTGGGTTTGGTTTGATGAATTATTAAAGGGCTTTGAAAATCAGTTGCCGACCAATCACATCCCCCTCATGTTGTCGCCTAGCCCATATTTACCTGTGGTTGTGGTTCCTCTGTCAAATTAAATATGCATACCATTATACATATTTATTATTATAAAAATAAAATATAACATACATATATATTTATATTAAGATCTTAATAAGGTGTTTTGTTTTTGAAAAAAAGATGTTAATGATTCGTTTCATATAACATAAAAGGAATGGACTCATCATTAAAACAAACCTGAAGCATGGCCCATTTAGATATCCATATTAAGAGAAAACAAAGACATAGCTATCGTCACGATGACGTGTCTTCAACTAATTAAGCCCATAGGACCCACTTGTATGGTACATATGGGCCTGGCCCAACTTTAAATAGTATTAGCAGGGAATAAATCGTGTGTGTGCAGGTCCATTGTACTACAAAGGATGGTACCACCTCTTCTACCAGTACAATCCCGAATCAGCGGTTTGGGGCAATATCTCGTGGGGCCATGCTGTATCAACGGACATGATTCACTGGATGTATCTCCCGTTCGCTATGGTCCCCGACCAATGGTACGACGTTAACGGTGTCTGGACCGGATCCGCCACCATCCTACCGAACGGTATGATCATGATGCTTTACACCGGTTCTACAGTTGGTTCGGTACAAGTTCAGAATCTTGCGTATCCGGTTAATCTCTCGGATCCGTTGTTATTGGATTGGGCTAAGTATCCGGGTAACCCGGTTATGGTCCCGCCACCCGGTATTGGGACTAAAGATTTTCGTGACCCAACTACGGCTTGGTTGGGGCCCAATGGGAAATGGAGGGTTGCAATTGGTTCGAAGGTTGGTAAAACAGGTTTGACTATGGTTTACGAAACCACAAATTTCATATCGTATGAACTCGTGGATGAGGTTCTACACGCGGTTCCCGGTATGTACGCTGTTAATTTCGATTGATTCAGATATATATGAATTTGAAAAACTGAATTTAGGGTAATCAAATTGGTTTTTTGTGTTTCGGTTTTCTGTTTCCGGTTAAGGCACGGGTATGTGGGAATGCGTGGATTTCTTCCCGGTTTCGGTTAACCAGTCGGTCGGTTTAGACACATCGGCAAATGGGTTTGGAGTAAAACACGTGTTGAAAGCTAGTTTGGATGATACGAAGCAAGACGTGTATGCATTAGGGACGTATGACCCGGTTAAGGGAATTTGGATACCCGATGACCCGGAAAAAGACGTGGGTATTGGGTTACTTGTGGATTACGGTAGGTATTATGCCTCCAAGACGTTCTATGATCCGAACAAGAAGAGACGAATACTATGGGGTTGGATCAATGAAACAGATACCGAAGCCGATGATCTACGAAAGGGATGGGCATCTCTTCAAGTAAATATGCTTAATTCTCATCAGTTTTTTTTTTTATCTTTATATAAGTTATATTGGTTAGTTTTTATTCAGAAATTCGATTTTTTTTTTGGCTAATCGAAATAAATATGTAGACGATTCCGAGAACGGTGTTGTATGATCCGAAAACGGGAAGCAATATGTTACAGTGGCCGGTTGAGGAGGTAGAGACATTGCGGCTGAACGGTACCGAGTTCGACGGAGTAGTGGTTGAGCCCGGTTCGACCGTACCGGTTAACATTGGACCGGCAACTCAGGTTTGAATTATATAATTGAGTGTTCGATAGTTTTGATTCACAATTATTTCTATCAAACATCATCTGATTTTGAATTCAAATTTCGATACAGTTGGATATTATCGCCGAATTCGAGACAGAACCGGTTGGTTCAACTGTGGAGAATGAGTTAACCGCAGATGCCGGTTGCCACGGTGGAGCCGCGGACCGGAGCAGCTATGGACCGTTTGGGCTGTTGGTTTTGGCCGATGACAAGTTATCCGAGCTAACCCCCGTATTTTTCCGACCCACTTCGGCTAATGGTCGGTCCAAAACATATTTTTGCAACGACGGAACAAGGTTTGTATATGTATATATATTATTCATATAAACTAAAAAATGAATTAGGAATATATTAAATTAAAATTTTGTATATCTAATGATCAATGCAGATCGTCGAAGGCTCCTGACGTGTTCAAACAAGTCTACGGGAGCACAGTTCCCGTGCTTGTAGGAGAGAAATATTCCATGCGAGTGTTGGTAAGTTTCGAAAAATAAACAATATATAATTATATACAAATCCCATACATACATACATACATACATACATACATACATACATACATACATACATACATACATACATACATACATACATACATACATACATACATACATACATAATGTCATACATACATACATACATACATACATACATACATACATACATACATACATACATACATACATACATAATGTGTTGGTGTGAAATTAATTACGACAGGTGGATCATTCGATCGTGGAAAGTTTCGGACAAGGCGGTAGGATTGCGATAACGTCTCGGATTTATCCGACAGAAGCAATTTATGGGAACGCACGTTTGTTCTTGTTCAACAACGCTACTGATATTAGGGTTAAGGTCAAACTTGGGATTTGGCAGCTCAATTCTGCATTTATTCATCCTTTTTCTTTTGATAATATCCAGAGCGTTTAACATATATATATTTATGAGAGTAAAAAATATTGAATTAACAATAGCCGTGATTATCGTAATGTATTTATCCATCCTTTGTTATAGTTATTATAATGTCTTTTTGTTGTTGTTGTGATATATAATATTAAGTGTTTGTATATTGTCCTTTTATTACATTGGTTTAATTTCCTTTTTCCGGAATGTTAAAAAAGATTTTAAATGAAATCATGACGAACTTTCTAAAAAATGATGGTTTTGGATGCAGATTTCAATCTTAATATTTAGAAATTGCGTAGAGCGAAAATAAATATTAAAATATAGTTCTGAATTTATTTAAATTTGTATGGAATTTATTAAAAAAATATTCATATCCATGTAGAGCATCCATTATGCCCAATAACATTCATATAAATCTAGTAAAAGAAGAGAGGAAATAAACGATTTCATATACACATAACATATTAGAATTATATGTGTAATTTGAGGTATATATTATCCGCTTTTGATGGAAAGAAAAATAGCAAAATTATTAAGCAAAATATTTTTAAATAAATATTATAAAAATATTTGTTTACTAAAATACGGAAGTGTAGTTTTTGGAAGATTTAGATGTTCAAAATCTTTATGTCCAAATTTAAATAAATAAATAAATTATATTTATTCGATTGTACGGATCTGACCAGCTACACTGTACCCGTACGTACCTTAGTACCTAACCAGAAAATTCTTTTATTTTTAGTTAATTATTTTATTTATTTAATCCATTGGATTTGGCAACTGGCTATTGTCGGTAATTTTTGCTGGATACCTTTTTTTGAAAGGTTAATTACTTTATTTTGTTCAATCATACAAAAGGAAGAAGCGTACAATTCTATAACTCAACAAATCCATATTTGTTGAATATTATATTTTTTTTTCATAATTTAATAAAGAGTTTTACTTAAAAAAAATGAGATACAATATGAGATTATCAACCAGAATTTCCTCAAGATAGATTTAAAAAAAAAATACGTAGTTACATACAAACACCAAAAAAATATAAGTTATACGATTACTTCTCATATGTCTAGGTGTATATATGAATCATATGCGATTATTTCTTCAATATTTTTATTAGATAAAATTTTGTTATGGTAAGTTGTTTTGATTACCATACATGTAATGTATATATGAATCATATTGTTATTCCTATTAATCTAAACCATTCTTTTGTATAATCACATGGATAAAAAAAAAAGTAGATTCAAATCATACAAAAGCTGCCAAAAGAAATATCCATGCAATACTATATTCATCAAATCCATATGAACAGAATATTATTAATTTTTAATTATTTAATTTTAAAGTTTTTATTTTGAATATAAGGTACAAATGTGAGGCTCTCTACCAACATTTCCTGAACATAAATTTTTTTTTAAAAATGAGTTACATATAAACACCAAAATACATAGCATATACTTCTCCTATATCTAGGTATATTTGAATAATGACATACCAATATATGATTTTCTTCATTATTTTTGCTATAGAAAATATTGTTATGGTAAATTGTTTTGATTACCATACAGATAAGTAGGATGAATCTCTTTTCTTTTATTTTTTACAGACTAGATTTATAAACCATTCTTCTATAAACTATATGGATACAAAAATAGATTCAAGAGATTGATTATATATGTTTTAAATTGAAAAAAAAATGTTAGATTTTGTTATATATATTTCACCATTGAAATTTAATAGAAATTAATTTATATATCTATTTAGATTTTTTTTGTCTATGCTAAGCTGGATATATTGAAATTCATTTGCAATAATCAATTTTTTTATGTGCTTTGTTATATATTAGGGAGGTATTTAGAAGATTCTAATAATTACTCTTTGCTTATATTTTAACAGCCTATTTTTTTTGGGCAATTAAACAAATAAATCCAAATTTAACAACCATACAAAAAAAACACACATTCACCTACCATTTAAATAAACGCGTTGAATCATAAGCTTCCTCAAACTGATAAAGATTTGCAATCTCTTAATAATGCCAAGTAATCTTGTAAATATGTATACTAAAATCAATTGAAATCCTTAATATCAAGAAACAATTTAATGCTATATATGTACACAAAATCTCCATTTGGTAAACCCAAGAAATCAATCAATGGGGATTCTATGGAAACCGGTTTAGTCGGTAGCCGGTCAGTGAGGCGCATTTCGCTATCATTATTATTATATATATCCTTTGGGGGCGAATATGAAAATCCTTGTTTTCTGTCATTTTCTTCTCTCCTTTGTAAGAACCTTCTGAAATCCACAGTTACACTTCTCTCTCTCTCTCTCTCTCTCTCTCTCTCTCTCTCTCTCTCGTTCCTTCGATTATCATAATGCCGATTCCGTAGTCAAGGATCAGGAAGAAAACCTTGGAAGAACTAGGAAAAATGGCGGCTCTGTTTTGGCGGTGTTTTCTGTTTGTTTACGTCCTCTGCTTTGCTCTTTTCTCCGGCGACTCTCTCGCTGCGGATGCCTCCGTCTTCTACGATTTCAAAGTTTCTTACATCACCGCTTCTCCTCTCGGCGTTCCTCAACAGGTTTATTCTGCGTTTTTTTTTCTCGCTCCATCGCTTTTCGTCTTATTTGCGGAAACTGCTTGTGTTCAATGTCTCTGATGCAACTTCTCATGGCGATTTAGGGTTCTGGATCTTCCAGACAATACTTTTTATGGCGGTTATCTGTAGTTTCAGGGTGATTATTAGTGATGAGTTGCGATTTTTACGGACTTTTGTGGACTCAGGTTGACGAAATACAGATCGAAGTTGAATAAAAAACCCATGCCATAAACTCTCTGATCGTGGTCTTACTATCTCATACTGTCTGCGATCTGTGATTCCTGTTTTTATTTTGCGAATGGTGACTGATATTTTCGTTTTTTCTCTGATGATACACTGGTTATGGGTTGCTATATGATGCACAACTCAGGAATTCATCTGATTGAATATGTCTTTCAGGTTATAGCGATCAATAAGCAGTTTCCAGGTCCATTGCTCAATGCTACTACCAACAACCATGTTGTTGTTAACGTGCAGAACGAATTGGATGAGCCTCTCCTCCTGACTTGGTGAGTCCTTGCCCAAGATTGAACTTTGGGTTTCATCATAAAATTTTCTTGGGTTTGTTTCTATCTCGTTCTTGATGCATTTTTCTGGGTTTTGGCCTTTCCTGAGATCATGTTTTGGGC
This sequence comes from Tarenaya hassleriana, assembly GCF_000463585.1. Taxonomy (NCBI): domain Eukaryota; kingdom Viridiplantae; phylum Streptophyta; class Magnoliopsida; order Brassicales; family Cleomaceae; genus Tarenaya; species Tarenaya hassleriana. The sequence goes on along the minus strand of NW_010965372.1, from coordinate 1,161,625 downwards.
ATGTCTGATAGGTCTGGAATCCAAATGCGACGTAACTCATGGCAGGACGGTGTTCTTGGTACTACCTGTCCGATTCCTCCGAAATGGAACTTCACTTATCAATTTCAAGTCAAAGATCAGATTGGAAGCTATTTCTACTTCCCCTCACTCAACTTCCAGAGAGCCTCTGGTGGGTTTGGTCCAATCATCATTAACAACAGGGAAGTTATTCCTATCCCGTTCCCGCAGCCAGATGGCGAAATTACCTTTATTATCGGTGATTGGTACACCAAGAACCATACTGTATGTAATCATCGCCAGAGGCTTCTGATATTTTGTTGACATTTGGTGAAAGCAGCAGATTTTTATGTGTAGGAACCCTATTACTTTTCAGGCACTAAGGGAAATACTTGACTCTGGGAGAGAACTGGGGATGCCGGATGGAGTTCTCATTAATGGGAAGGGTCCTTTCAAGTACAACAGCAGTGTACCTGATGGAATTGAATATGAAACAGTTCATGTCGATCCAGGTAATATATTCGGGATCTTGTTGTGGGCTATAGCTGTGTTGTTCTAGGCTTGCCAATGTCCTTTTTTCCATATAATTAAACATTTTGACATGATGATGCTTTGAGGTTGGACCCTTTTTTTTTTATGATAACATAACTATAAAAAAGATCTCTTCAGAATCTTTCCATTGTTGATTTCTCATCATCTTTGCACATGTTGCATACATTTTGCAGGAAAAACATACAGAATCCGTGTTCACAACGTTGGTATATCGACAAGCTTGAACTTTCGGATTCAGAACCATAAACTGCTTTTGGTGGAAACCGAGGGCCGCTATACCTCACAGGCAAACTTTACAGACTTTGATATTCATGTTGGACAGTCCTATTCTTTCTTGGTCACCATGGACCAGAATGCCACAAGTGATTACTACATTGTGGCAAGCGCTAGGTTTGTGAATGAAACCGTGTGGCAAAGAGTTACGGGTGTGGCCATTCTCCATTACTCCAATTCCAAAGGATCTGCTTCCGGTCCTCTCCCGGCTCCAGCCACCGACGTTTCCAAACCGTGGTCAGTCATGAACCAACCGAGGGCAATCAGGTTTGTCTATGAAAGCTTGAGTTTTCTAGCTAGCCCTCACTGTTGCATTTAGATTGATGGGCAGTGAATATTTGAAGTGTGCATCTATAACGAGAACTGAGTCCTTTGGTTTTGCTTTGGTTCGTGTTTGTAGGCAAAATACATCTGCTAGTGGAGCTCGTCCAAATCCACAGGGTTCATTTCACTATGGGCAGATAAACATCACTCATACATACATATTGAGGAGTTTACCTCCAAAAAAAATCAATGGATCGTTACATGCTACTCTTAATGGAATTTCATTTGCAAACCCAAGCACCCCTGTGAGGCTTGCAGATTTTTACAAAGTGAAAGGAGCTTACAAGCTGGACTTTCCCGACAAGCCTCTTGATCGACCACCACGTCTCGCCAATTCCATAATCAATGCAACGTACAAGGGCTTCATAGAGGTTGTTTTTCAGAACAATGACACCAAGGTCCAGAGTTTCCATGTCAATGGTTACTCATTTTTCGTCGTTGGGTAAGAATTCTCTGGTCAGTTTATTCAATTATCTATCTATTTCACTCCCATCTCTTCACCCCGATCCACTCTAATGCTGTTTTATTTACACTGTTTGCAGAATGGACTTTGGTAATTGGACGCAAGAGAGAAGAGGTTCTTACAACAACTGGGATGCCATTTCGCGGAGCACTGTTGAGGTTTGTACATGAACCGGTTGGAAAGATCGGTGCTTTTTTACTTTGATGGGCAGGTTTTCTCATAGGTTTTTACATTTGGCATTGATCAGGTTTACCCGGGAGCATGGACCGCTGTCCTAATCTCCCTTGATAACGTTGGAGTCTGGAACATCCGAGTGGAGAATATGGACAGATGGTATCTTGGCCAAGAAACATACATGCGAATAACAAATCCCGAGGAAAATGGCAAGACAGAGATGGATCCTCCAGACAACGTGCTCTACTGCGGCGCCCTCAAGAGCATGCAGAAGTATGCATCAGAAGCCTTTTGCTCTCTGTCTCTTCCTTCGTTGTCTGCTTGCTTTAGCCAATGAGGAAATCCTAACAATGGTGAAATTCTTGCAGGGAACAGCATCACTCTGCTGCGACATCGATACTAAAAGGACACCTGAAGCTTTTCTACAGCATGTTAATGGTGATGCTCGTCTCAGTTTTCTTTGTTTGCTAAAAATAAAAAAAGATATAGTAAAAAAACTAAAATGCTGTAAATGGAGAATACAGAGTTTTGTCGTTCATTTCATTGGTTTTTTTGTGTGCTCACATGTCATTGTTATGTCCTGTTCGTTTGGTGTTGTTCATGTTCTTCGTAGGTTTTCTTCTTCTCTTTTGGGTAAAAACTTTCATACCTTTGGGTTATAATTCAAAATCCCAGCTGTGATCAAAATCTTGTTTTTAGCTCTGTTACCTTATCTTTTATGTTTCCCCCAATATCGAATCTTTTAATATAAACAACTTCTCTAGTGTCATATCATATCACAGAGTAAACGAGTGTGTGTGTGTGTATATGTTGATAAATTACAAACCACGCATAGATGTCTTTTGTTCATAACCGTGAAGTGAAGGGGACGTCGGATCTTGGAAGCCACGCGCCTCCAGCACCGAACCTCCTTGACCGTACAGATGTATAGGGCTTGGTCGGAAGCCGACTGGAGAGCCACGAACCGGTCCCTTGTCGGAACCGGCCGTGCTCCTGAAGGTTATGCCCTTGGCTTTGAAGTGGAGGCCTTTCTCTATGCCTAAGAAGTGAGAGTAATGAGCTGGAGGACACAATGTGGTTTTTCCTTTGAAAAGATTCGCGAAAGTGAAAACTTGACGTAAATTTCAAATACTCGTGAGAATAGTACAATGCAATATAACTTATATATATAATTATATATGTATAAATATTTTCCGGATATACCCCTCTCTTCACGTTTATCTTGAATCTGGCTGACGTCATCTTACCCGTACGGAAACGCCCCAATCCGTCTTTCGGGCCACCGCGAGATTGGCTCCGGCCGACCGCGATTTCGTACTGGACTACTCTCTTTTTCCCGATAAGCCCAAAAATTGGCCCATATACGCAAAATTCGGGTCATACCCTAAAATTCGGCCAATGGGCCACAAATTAGGCCCAAGTCTCAAGTTCGATGGTCTGGAAATGTTGGATTTAATCTCTCCGATTGTCGCCGCGTCGAGTCAAAGGCTAGGTTCGTCGGAAAAAAGAAGACGGAGAAGATGCAGCAGAGGACGCCGGCGGGCAGGCCTTCCGGCACTGACGGCTCTGATTTCTCTTACCGAATGGTCGTTGATTCTCGTGAGTTTCGAAATTCTCCTCCTTCTCCGATTCATTTCTCTCGTTGATTTGTGCTGCTCATTTCTCTTAGGTTACACGAAGGTGGCGAAAGGGAAGTCTCATCTTCGAGCTCTGATCCTCGTTCAGGTACAAATCGAATTGGATTTGTGAGGAAGAGAATCCGTTTGGATTTGGATTGTTCGTTTCGTTTCTCCTCTGTTTGTGCTTTGTTGTGGATTAAATGAGATGTACCTTGAATCTGAATTCGATTATGTGATGCCTTGCGAAGCTCTACGATTTCTTGATATCTTGTTATTTCCGCGACGAATGGAGTAACTTCGTTTCAAGATTTGGTTTGGAGTGGCGAATTATGAAACACTATTGCGCTGATATTCTTTTGCATTCGATCTCTAGCAATTCAATGTATTATATAGAAGCATGCAATGCATGGATCGTATGTCCTAGCTGATAAAATGAATTCAAGTTTAAATCATTCCACTTAGTGAAGTTTGAGTCTGTGTGATTCTCGTTCATTCGAGCATTTGTTCTGGCTATAGATTCGTTCCGGTTGCAAAGCCTTTGATTTCTTTCTGCAGGCCGTGTTTTATTTGGTTGGACTGTCGCTTGCATTTCTAACTACTAAAGCGGAGGAGGAGAGGAATATTCTTGCAGTTTCAGCTGCTGGTATCGGTCTAGTGTCTTCCTTGATAGGAGAATTAGGTTAGTCGTCGGATCTATATATGTTTTCAGCCACTTTTTCCCTCCATGATAATCAATCTTTTTTCCTTTCATTCGGGTTGCCATCTTTACTTAGTTTTTTTTTTGTTTTCTGTGCAAGGTCGTAGACGCAGCCGAGCGATATTTTTGAGGGTCTACATGGCTGCATCTTCGGTTGCTGTTGTTCTCTCGGTGTTTTGTGCTGTTAAGAACAGGCTAACGATGGAGGTAAATCAGTTGAATCGCGACGGACTTGACTTTGTTGCTCTATTAACGACACACCCTTCTTTGCAGGTTGATTGTCTTGTAGTGTTATACAGTTCTAGCTTTCAGGCGTTTAAGATCTTAAAAACATGAGAAAAAACCCACAATGGTCGGGGTTTAAGAAATAAATTAAATCAACTGAAAATTGCGTGTTGAGATTCTGAGAAACAGTTAATTACTCTCTGAAAACTGGATAGTGTTCTCCTGACTCTTCTCTTGATGTATGCTACAGGAACGAGAAAACTCAGAAACAACGGGGAAATTCGAGCTTATAGAGTTTGCTTGTGCTCAACTAGGTAACATCACAATGTTCTTTTATTTTTTTGGTAAAAACAGCACAATGTTCTTGATGTGTGCAACCTATAAACCGGGATGCAGTTTCTGTTATACATTGACTATTATTTACCTTCAATAACAAATATGTTTGGTATCCTGCAGGAGCGTTGGTGCAGATATTCGCGATCATTACAACAAGTTCTCTTGTGAGTAATATGTCTCCCCCTAAGAAAACTCTGTGATAGAATTTTTCTTGTCTTGAAACCGGTGATCGAGTTCTATGTTAATCTCATGTCTGAAGATGAAGAACTTGAACTCAACAGCTTATCTAAAGTTGAATGTTTAAGATGTTCTTGTTGTCCAACATTATTTTTACCTGCCATTTTTAGTTTTTCCATGGGACTAATACAATAGTAAATTAATTGCGTTTCTTCTCCGAGTGAAAAAGGAAGAATAATAATAGATGATACAATATGAAACAGAATCTCCCATGCTGAAGAGAAATTGCTTTAGGATGGACTGATTATTCATGTTTGATAATGATTTCTTCTTCTTTAATAAAAGTTAAATACAGTGAAACATCTGTGATTCAGCATCCTTCTATGACAATATCAGCCGATGCTTTCATCTCCTCTCCACGGTCTAAGACAGATTAGTGGGCTGTCTCTTGGTGATTCCCTTGTAGTCAATCATTTGGGAAATATAAGTTTTGGTTGATCTTTCTCGGCCGAGGCTCACTGCCAATGCAGTCTCGGCAAGTTGGCATGAACGCTTCTCGATCACGTTTAGGTACGACAAAAGAGACTGGAAGCAGAAATCAGGTCAGGGCGTGATGATGCCTCACAATCAGAAAAATGTATGTCTACTTTTGCAATTTTGGGTCGGACACAAGAACTGGCTTCGAGTTTAACGGATGTTATGACATGCTTTCTGATCTTCGTGTTCCCCGACTTGCAGGAACTGAAGCCCGAGTTAAGATATTTTCAGACAAGACCCGGACTGACAATGGAGGAGGTTTATGTCTGTCTCTACAACCCTCTATCCACCATCATCTTCCGTACTCTCTCAACGTCCTCTGCCCTCTTTTCCTTGCCATAAATTTTCATCATCAGCTCAAAGTTGTGCTCGTTATCGGGTTCCAACTCGAAAAGACGTTTCCCAGCAATCTCTCCGATATCCGAATCGCCATGAATGTAACACGCATACAACAGAGCTCCCCATACGGTTGGTCCAGCTTCGAACCCCATCTCGTGAACTATCATCGAGTATGCCTTCTTCACCATCCCTGCCCGACCATACAGGTTCACCATACACGCATAGTGCTCCATTCTCGGGTTTATCCCGTATTTCCGTGTCATCAACGAGAATAACCTCTCGCCTTCTTCAACCCGTCCTGTATTAGCACAGAGGGAAAGAACTGATACAAATGTGATACCGTCAGGTCTTGCATTCGAACTCTGCATCTGCTCGAAATACATCAAACCTCTACCATCTTTCGAATGAGCAGAGATGATAGAGTTCCAAGACACGGTATCTTTCTCGAGCATGTGATCGAACACCCTACGAGCTCGAACAAGTTGTCCTGTTTTCGAATAGAGAACAATCAAAGCATTGGCAACAGACAACTCCTGCTCCACTCCTCGCCTTATCGCCCATCCATGGAGTTGGCATCCATGCTCAAATGAGGAAACACCGGCTAAAATGCTGGAAATCGATATGGCATCAGGCTCGAAGCGATCCATAACCATGAGACGAAAGATCTCTACCGCCTCGTGTAACAATCCATGGCGGATGTAACCATTCAACATGGAATTCCATGAAACCGAGTCCTTGAGACAAATCTTGTCGAAAACCCTCCTGGCCTTGACAATGTCACCACATTTTGCGTACATATTCACAAGGGCATTGAGCACAAACCCGTCATATCCAAAGCCTTCCTTAACCAAATCGCGGTGAACTGCCTCGCCAATCCGGATCCAACCGATTCTTCCGCAAGCCTTCAAGACACGAGGGAAAGTGAACTGGTCTGGTTTCACACCTTCTTCGACCATTTGGAAGTACATAGCCATGGCATCCTCGTACTGACCCGATTCGGTGTAGCCTGAGATAAGCGAGTTCCAGGCAAAAGCCGATGCCTTTCTCTTAGACATTTGATCGAACACTTCATGGGCAATCTCCGTTAACCCACAGGAAGCGTACAACCTGACAAGCTTCGATGAAATCCCCAAGTTTTTGCGCGATAGGTTGTCGGGTATAAGGCGATGAACTCTAATGCCATGATCGATGGCTCGCAAGGTGCAGCAAGTCTCGAGAAGAGAGGCGAAGATCTCCGGGTCGCTGACCGAAATCCCTTTCCGGGCAGAGGTTTCGATGTCCGAGACGACAGCGTCGAGGGCTTCGAGTTTGGTCCGGTGGATGAGCGGTTGACGGATCAAGATTGGTGTTGGGGATGGTTTCTTGAAAGAGAGAGAAGCGGTTCCATTGTTGCCTTCTTGAATCTGCTTTTGCTTCAGCAGTTTCTGGTGGTGTCTGGGTTTCTTGCGTTTAGAAGAACAATATGTGGATAAGGAAGACAACGACGAACAAGAAAAGCTTGGGTTTTGTACGGTAGCCATCTATCTTCTTCCTTTCCTCTGCCTTTTTTTAGTTGGAAAAAAAAATGGAGGGAAGTATACTTTTATTGGAAATTATTGGAGAGATTGGCATTGGAACAACAACAACAACAAAAAAAGCCTAAAATTTCAATTGGTTCGTTAATGATGATTAAAGAAGGGCTTTGGAGTTCAAGTTCTGTACATGAACTGTGAGTTTACTTACTTGTTAAAGAAGGTAAGTGTTTCAAGAACAATGTTTTATGTCTGAAAATTTCCAGGAACTCTCCTGCAGATGTAAGTGGTTGATTCTAATGCCACTCTTGTGGATCTGTTTTCCTCCTCCAATGTCTTTTTTAGGCGTTTCTTGATCGTATTTAAGTTTTCATTGAAAATAACCATACCAAATTGGGATCAAAATATATCCACCGATCCATAGTCGAGATATTTGATGTCGTGAAAAAAAAGAACTTAAATCCCTAGATATCTTGTTGTTTATTCATATTTTTCGAAACATAAATACATATATATATATATATATATATATTAATTTATTTAGTCCAAAGAATTATATAATTTTCTTCGAATTGGAATTTTTTGGGCCCAACGTGCCGAAGCGAAAAAATTATTTGAGCCATACAGAAAATAAAGCCCATTGATCTAAATTCCGAATATACAAGAGCGCCTGCGCAGTCTCCCACCGAAGCAGCAGCAGAAAATGTGGAGACTGACGCGACGAATGCGGCCGCCTTTCAATTCCGGTCGCCGGATTATCCGCAACTTCCGGAGCCGCGCCGACGGAGATGCCACCGGACTCTATGGCTTTGATCATCTCAAGACGGCCAAAGGGTTTCAACGCTTCGTCGCCGATGCTATCGAAAGGTTGGATCTTTGCGTGTGTTTGTTCCCAGGGAAAGTGACGGAAAATTTCGGATGTGTAGAAAAGAAGATGTTGAGTATTGATTAGCTTTTGTGGCTGTCTTTTTTCGATTACTACTGTTCGTGTTTTGCAATGAAGTGGGTTCCCTTTGGCTAAATCGTTCCTGCTCCATGGATTTCTGGGTAGGATAAGGAAAATAGAGGAAATACGATTTGGATGGAGAGCTGTTGTATACTTGAGTTTGTTTCCTTCTGTTTTGATTGCTGAAAAATAGCAATGAATTTGTAGAAAAAACCCATCCCCAAGAGAATGCCATTGGGTTTGGGAACTCAAAATGCCACGAATAAGCTCTTATTTTGACATTAATAATCTTTGAAAAAACCCGAAATGTTGCTCTTTTTGGTTGCTGGTAAAATGTATTGGAAATGTTATTCATAGGTCGGGCGAGTTGGTGAGTTACATATCAAGAATGCCGTCATCTGCAGAAATCATACGGGCAATGGACGAGATTTCAGACACGGTATGACCTCACTGTTTCGACGGTGAAGCTTTCGTATTGGTTGGGTGTTCTTCGGTATTAGCTTTTCTAGTTCTTGTTATGAGTTCCATCTTCCTGACCCTTTAGGTTTGTTCTGTTGTTGACTCGGCTGAACTCTGCAGACAAACGCATCCAGACAGGTTTCTTTTTTCTTGGTCTAGTTCTGATTCTTGAATACATGTTTATTTATGTTTCTTCTACTTATTTCGGTTCTTCGCTTATTTCGTTAGGGAATATGTTGAGGAAGCTCACAAAGCAGCAGTAAGGATGAACGAATATCTGCATGTGAGGTGACCAAGGATTTGATCTTTGATTTTTCTTTTGCCCGTATAAGCATTTGAATCTTAAAACACCCTTAGACTGTAGTAAAGGCATAAGAGCTAGTGTCGAATCTATATTACAAATACCTAATCCTAGAATTCTTATTTTACTAGGGGCTCCTGAGAAAGAGGATATGAATAGGTAAACTTCACTTTGTCAAGATAATGTTATTAGGACCTCAGTGACTCAGTCTGAATATCTTTGTCCTGTCAACCTTATAAACTTGCGAAGTAAATCTTATGTCATGAAGTTAGGATCAATGCCCGAAATTGTGTTGTATGATCATTCTTGAATCCCAGGACCCGGTTTATCTGCTCCTGCTCAGGCTTCTGTAATTGCATGAACTGTTACAGCTAACTGGTCTGTTGTTTTTTTTTTACGTTCAGTATCTGAATACAAACCATTCTTTGTATCATGCGGTGAAAAAAGCAGAGCAAGATGCTAGCTTGCTTTCTACAGAAGCGTCTAGAACAGCTCACCACCTCCGGATGGACTTTGAACGTGGTGGAATCCATCTAAACCCCGGTTTGTGATTTTACCATGGTTGATCCTTAACTCTCAATGATGGTTACCTCTTCTGAATCTGAGCATCCTTCTTCTTTCTGCAGAGAAACTAGACAAAGTGAATCACTTAACCATAGACATTTTCCAGTTGTGCAGAGTGTAAGTATTAAAAGTACCGGTCTGAATTCTTTAAGTAATGAAGAGTTAGAGGGTTTTTTTCCAGCATTGTTTATGGTAACTTCTTTATAATGAATCTTTCTTCAGGTTCAGTGAAAATATTGCCGATGATCCTGGTCATGTTGATGTGTTCCCTTCATCACGTATCCCCAAACATCTGCATCATCTTCTTAGCCCGATACATCGATCTACTTCTGAGGGGCCAAGGGGGTCTTCAAGATTATTTCATAACAGAAAAGAGAAGGGATACCGTATAATGACTGATGCACGGACCGTTTCCTCTGTTTTGCAATGGACACCGGATGAAGAGGTACATATTTACTTTTTTAGGAACGTTTGAGATATGGCAAAGATGAATCCATATTCACTCTGCTGTTTTATCATGGTGATGCTTATCTCTTTGCAGATTAGGAAGATGGTGTATATTGAAGGGAACTCTGTTCCTCAGGCAAATCATGGAGTTCTTGAGAAACTCATTGCTGCACGCCACGAGCTTGCCCAGGTTAGCTCATTACCCTTTTCAATTTCAAATGGTTCCTACCGATTTCTTGTCATATGCTTTTTTTTTTGTTGCTGCATCCAGATAATGGGGTGTAAATCTTATGCTGAATTTATGGTAGAGCCAAATCTGGCGAAATCACCAAATGTTGTAACATCCTTCCTGCAAGAACTAAGCAAGACCGTCAAGCCAAAGGCAGATGAGGTATGAATACGATATGGGCATTTCCCGTTATTTCTGGAAGGCATGTTTATGGCTGATGACCGAAGTTAAGGCTCTTACCAGTTCCTGTCTCTGTAGGAATTCAGGGCCATCAGAGATTTTAAAAGACAGAAATGTGGTCAGGCAGTTGCAGAGTTAGAACCATGGGATGAGACTTACTACACAGCCATAATGAAGTCATCTGCTTATGATCTGGACAGTAATGTAAGTTTTGTTGCTGTTTGTGTTTTTCTGTCTCATCTCTATTTTCCTCTGCTAAAGACTCTGATTGCGAAATTCTTCTTGGAATTTTCGTTTGCAGGTTGTAGCATCATATTTTCCTCTGCCACTGTGTATCGAAGGCCTAAAAATTCTCGTTGAATCATTATTCGGTGCAACATTTTATACCGTTCCTCTGGCTCCGGGTGAATCGTGGCACCCAGACGTGCTTAAATTGTCTCTTCATCACCCTGACGAGGTACTTCTTTCTTGAATGTAACCAGCAGGTGAAACCTGATGAGTTTTTCTTACAGTTTCTGTTTTTTTTTTCCTGAAAAAAAAAAACATAAGTGTGTTGTTTTGTCTGTTACAGGGTGATCTTGGGTTTCTTTACCTTGACTTGTACTCGAGGAAGGGCAAGTATCCAGGATGTGCTTGCTTTGCCATCAAAGGAGGACGCAGAATCTCCGAGTCTGAATACCAACTTCCCGTATGCTAAATCACTTCCGCTTCTGCTCTCTTCCCATAATGTTTTCTTTCCATACCCGATACATGTTTGCCTGTTGTTCCATTGCAGATTTTGGCTCTTGTTTGCAACTTTTCCCGAACACGTGACACATCAACCGTGAAGCTTAACCATTCCGAGGTTGAAGTCCTGTTTCATGAGTTTGGACACGCACTTCACTCCCTGCTCTCACGAACGGTACTCTATACAATCGTCTTGTTTTGGAAAGTTTATCATAATCCACATCATTTACGCTCCCGATTTCCTGAACTGCTCTTGTTTATGGAAATTTGCAGGATTACCAACATTTCTCGGGTACCCGTGTAGTTCTTGACTTAGCAGAAATGCCTTCAAATCTACTCGAGTGAGTATCAAACCCTGATTCCCGATATTACCTGAGAATTTAGTTTCACTGTCACTCAATCTCGGAGTTTCAGATACTATGCATGGGACTATCGGCTCCTGAAGAGATTCGCTCGGCACTATTCAACTGGTGAGACAATTCCCAAGAAGTTGGTGGAATCATTACAAGGAGCGAAGAACATGTTCGCGGCAACTGATCTGCAACGTCAGGTTCGAACCATTCTTCGATTATACTTCGATTAAGGAGGGTGAGAGAGTGGCAGTAACATTCAGCTTTGATGTTTTGGTAGGTGTTTTACGCGTTGATCGACCAGATGATGTTCGGGGAACAACCCGAGATAGGAATAGGAAGAGACGTGAGTTCCCTCGTGTCCGGTCTGAAACAGCAGCATACGAGCTGGAAACATGTGGAGGGAACACATTGGCACATACGATTCTCTCACCTCCTCAACTACGGTGCAGGTATACACAAAATACGGTATAAATGGATGTATTCGTACGTACTTACATAGTATGAACCTGATGGTATATCTACACATCTGTATACACAGGCTACTATAGCTATTTGTACGCAAAGTGTTTTGCATCGACGGCATGGCGGAAAATATGCGAAGAGGATCCGCTCTCGCCGAGCACTGGAAGAGCTCTGAGAGAGAAGTTCTTCAGGCACGGAGGGGCCAAGGATCCGGGCGAGCTTCTCAAGGATCTATCTGGTCAAGACATCATCAGTTTCCGCGATGGAGGCATCGTTCCCGACACTGCTTGCCTGCTAGATGAGCTGAGACTATAGCGACAATGGACTTCGTCCGCATGTTGTCTGAACAGTAATGGCACGCGATTGATGATTTGTCTTTAGAGAAACGTAGAATCAACTGATTTCTAAATATCATTCCTATCTTAAGAGTCTTCAAACAACAAGTGGAAGAATTTGAAAGCTTATCGCATTCGTTGTGTCATCAGTCTTCATGGTTCGAGTTTCCATGCAGTGCTGAATTCGGACAGAAGATTTTCCAATTTGATGGGAACTAGTCAGCTATATGTGTTTTTGTTGTCTCTGTTTCGGACAGCCAGAAAGAGAGGGATAAGGAAGGATAAGAGTTGTGCTTTCAGTGATCTGTATACTGCCAAATAAATACCTGTATGTTTGATGGGGTTTGGCATTGTTATTCTTGTATCCCACAATATGCAATCAAGGCATAGAGATATCTCTTCATTCCAGATTTTTCAAAAATAAAATAAAAATAAAATAAAATTGCAGCCATATTCAGACCAGACAGACTGTGCTTCTAGAAGCTCTTAACCTGCACAATTTACACGCATTAACTTTGGTCCTTGTGGATGCCAACAGCACAAAAAGGCTGAAGCCTAGTCTGGGTGGTGAAGAAGATTCGGTTTTCTGATCCAATGGATATTGAATGTTGATGTTGCATCCCATCCCACAGTGGAGTGGTATTTTTCTTGGCTATGAATGTATGAGATTGAAATCCTGTAAATGGATAGCTGATTTGAAACAGGATGGCTCATGAATTGAGCAGAGATGTGTATTGAGAATCACCATCTTGTTTCCCCAATGCCACTCTCTTTCTCATCTCTGCAGCCAAAAAGCAAATCCCTTTTGCAGAGTAGAGGAAACACTACTTCCAACCTTCAAATCTCCTAGATTACTATGGATAGTTCCAACTGCTCTGGGCTCTGGCATCGGTATCGGCTTTTGTCTTGATTCCCGAAGATACAAGTTGTAATGAACAAACTCAAAGTTTTCCAGATGTTTTTGTTCACCATGGCTCTTACCTCCGGCGATCACCTTCTCTGCTACCATCCTCCTCAGCCTGAATCTTGATGCACCTTCACACGTTTGGCTCAGAATTTTAATGGCAACACTCTTTAACACCGGTAACTGATTCGCATACCGAGACCACCATTCAACTGCAAACACAATGGCAACCCTTTGTTCATGACTTCATTCATGTACTCAACAAACAAAAGTTTGCTCCTTTCGTCAAATATGATAGCTTAATACAACTATATGCTATATTACCATCAAATCAACGAGTAGGAAGACTTTTATACCTGGAGAAATTCTAGAGATGATTTCACGGTTGAGCTTCAGAAAGAAATCTTTACCGCATATATACGTATCAAGCTGCTTTCGAACTTCCAACTGTGCACTCCGCTCTTTTACCATAGGGATCAGAGACGAAATGAGACCAAAGGAAACTTCTCGATCAAAATGGAAGTCTGTTGAGTACAATGCAAACGGGTTCAAAAAGTATCCAGCCACATGAAGAGGGTTACGAAGATGAGCGTTCCAGATTTGATCTATTATATCCCACGCAGCTTTGAAACCGCTTGTCTCGTGATTAAGAGCCCTCTGGATTATCGCTTTGGTTTTAACCAATGTGATAAGTCCACCTTTTGGATTGTCAGTGTCAGTGACCAAGAGTAGAGCATGGACAAGAGGCATTGTACACGTGATATAACTGTCTCGGCATTGTTCCAAAAAGATGCGTCATCCACCACCAAACTGGCTGCTCTTATTCCCTCTCCTGTCGAAGCCCAGACCATGTTTTTCCACTCAGATGATGTGAACATGGAGGTCAAAGCATTCCTCGCCGTTAAAACCTTCTCTAAAATCAAATAAGGCGTAGCCGATTTATTCTTGAGCAAGACAGTGAGCTCTTTTGCATGACTATGATCACCAAAAAACTTCAAGACAGAAGGATCACTGTGGATGAATTCGGAGATGTTCTTGAACTTTTGAAGCGTGTCAATTACGAAATCCAACGCTCCAATCTTATCCAGCATAAGCTCGAAGCAACGAGATACACTAACAGACCAGAAAATCTCCTGTTGGTTCTCTTGAAACCACTTGCCTAATTCACCTACCCAACCGGATTCTGAACAACTGATGACTTGAACGACATTATGTGTTCCCCCAACTTTCGCAACAATTTCATCGATCATTAGAACCAAAGCATCTATATCGTCTTTTATACTAGAAACATCGTAGGATTTCAGATACACCGAACCCTCGGGGCAATCCGCGATAAAAGCAACAAGGTCACGACCATTAGCATCAACCCATGAATCCAATAGAATACTGCATCCGGTAACCGGCCATGAATCCTTTACCCTCTTCACATATTTCTCTGCTTCCTCCAAATCCTCTCGAAAGATGTACCAATTCATATCTTGAAAACTAGGGAGCTCACAACTTGAGTGATGAATACGCTTCTGACGTTTCTTCGGGAATAAGCCATGTTCATCTGAGTGTGAAACTCTCTTTTCATCATCTGCAATTTTCTCATTCTTAACACTTTGAACAACAGTGTGGTCACTCATGTTCACTGAGGCTCCGCTGCAGACAGAACATTACACAACAAGTGGCAAGGTTTTCTTCTTTTCCTCAACGATGCAGTGATGAATGAGATCACAGGAAAAAAAAATCAAGTCAAAACAGAGGGAAATCGGGAAGAGAAGAGTACCTGAATCGAGAACTTTGAAGCGGCGGAGATTAGGATTTGAATCCCAAATTCTTCAGAGTTTTCCTACCTATTGTTTCGGAGGTCCAGAGGTGAAGACTCGTTCAAGTCTGTGTTAGGTATTTTGTGTTGAATGAGGTACCTTTTTAAACAAAATAAAAACGACGCGTAGTTTGTCAAAAAACGGCACGCAACTTATGGTCGGAACAGAACATGAAACGGCGTCGTATATCTCAGGAGAAGTCCGAGTATAAATTTTGTTTACATAACGTTATCGCTTAAACTAAATAAACTGAAAATGGCGCTACAAGCATGTTTCTTCGCCCCCAAACCCTATCATCTTCATCGTCTCTTTTCTAGCAGAAACCCTAATTTCGCAATCAAATCCCAGAATTCCCAAATCGAAACCGATACATCCGAGGATCCGGAAACACCCAAGAAATCTGGTTCCTCAGGCCTCGGGTTCGGGTCCTCGAGTTCGTCTTCTGACGCTGCTTCTACGGCGAAGAAGTCGAATTCAGTGCCCGTGAGCGGTAAGAAGAAGACGAAAGGTAAGAGAGTGGTGGTTAGACGTTCTCCGGTGGAGAAACCTGTGTTCGCGACCGAGGAGGAGGCGGCCAAGGCCGAAGAGCAGAGACGGAACGAGAGCGCCTTCCTTCTCGCGTGGTTGGGGCTCGGTGGGATCATTCTCATCGAAGGGATTGTTCTTGCGGCTTCAGGTAATTTCGGACAGTCGTAAAGAAGTGCTCGTAAATGGTTGATTCGGTGATTATGGTAGAAAATCATGAACTTAGATGCGTCATTTGGGTTCTAATGATTCAGTTGGGTCCATGTATTGATTAAGGATTCCATGGAATGGCGTAATGTGAGTTTGATTTACTTCGTTGATGAGCGGATTTTGCACTGGATTGGTGCCATTGTTGTTCGTTCCGAATCCATCTTTACAACCGAGAACAGAATTCCAGATGAAAGGCCGCAGATTAGGGATAGATAGAAATCCAAAAGCAAATTGTGTAATCTGACAATTACTAACAGAATCAAGTAGATTCAGCTGATTTCCTCACAACATTCTTCAGGGCATCAATGATCTTAAGAGTCTCCAGAACAATAAAATAATATGAAGTTTGGTATCTACTGTCTGGTTTGGTATATTCCCGTTCTTGGTCGGATCCTATTCGATAGTCATGCTAGTGTCCTCTTTGTTTCTCTTGTTTCCCCTTTTGCCGGTGTATGTTTGTTTTATCTTGAATGTTTCTGTCTTGGAGGAATACGCATTCACTATGATTTATTAATCTGAACATCAAAAGGTCGAGCTTTTGGTGTAGATATGCAATGCTGAGTTCAGACAGAAGGTTCCCACTTTGTTGGAACTTCTCAGCAGGACAAAGAGTTGTGTAATTTTTGTTTACCTTTTTGTTGTCTCCTGTTTCCACAGGCTTCCTCCCAGAAGAGTGGGATAAGTTCTTTGTGAAGTACTTGTACCCGGTTTTTACTCCAACGGTTGGATTGTTTGTGGCTGGGACGGTTGCATACGGAGTTCTAAAGTACGTACAGAACGAGAAGCTCAAGGAGCAAAAATGATAAGCCATGGATGCATACAAGAGAGGCAGACGTCGCTGAGGTTCAGACAGAACTGTTTTGCTACTGTTGTTGTATATTTATCATTGTACAGACTGCAGCGTATGAAGCTGTGTGCCGTTTTCGCTGGTGACATGCGTGGCGTTTTCGTTGACAGACTCCTGAACTATAGCAATGGGCCGTTTTAATCAAAGTAGGCCCAGATGGAAAAGCCCAAAGAACTAATGGGCCTTGGTGTGATATAACCGATCCGTCAGGGGGTAATCTTGGATATTCATAAAACGAGAAACATGTCATAAGCTCCCTCCATACCATTTCCCATTTCATGTCTCTGCGAACAACATAACCGAACCTGAACAGACCACATCTCTAGTCTCCAAACTATTGTTCTTGATTTGTACTAATATCAGGTGGAGATTATGTACTAATTTTAGGATTGTCAAATTTTCATGTGTTATTTTAATTTGACCATCATTATTTTTCCCTACCACAAGAAAATAATTCTTTTTTGTGTAAAGCACCATAAGATTTGATATGGTTTATCTTTATTATTATTATTTGTAGCAAAGTTTCAGCCTAGTAGCAAAAGGCCAAACGTGCCCAGAAATGTGGCAATTAGCAATTAGTCAACAGGTTTATGTAGATAAAAAAGAGCAATTTGAAACAAATATGAGGAAAATTGGGTCCATCATATACTTTTTCCAAAATACAAAACGATGAAGATATTACTAAGATCTTATAGAGAGCGAAATCACCTGCAACTGCAAATATTACTTTGACCGTCCGTTTCTATGACCACGTCGGCGCCTCTTAATCTGATGGCTAAGAAACGCTTTGGTCTACCGTAACTGAAATGGACCTGCTCCACCATATCATTTTCTCTATTCCGGCGAGTGAATCGTGGGGCCCTTGGACCTTTTTTTCAGTTTTGCCATCCTCAAAACCTTCAGCGCTTCACTGCCGCGTAGAATTTTGAGGGAGAGAGATGGGGAACACGTTCTGCGTATTCGGAGGGTGCGTAGATCAAGCGAGCGTCGGCGTGGTGGAGCGGTGGGGGCGGTTCGAGCGCCTCGCCGAGCCTGGTTTCCACTGCTTCAACCCTTTCGCCGGCCAGTGGCTTGCCGGTGTTCTCTCCACCAGGATCAATTCTCTCGACGTCAAAATCGAGACCAAAACCAAGGTCCCTCTCTCTCTCTGATCGCTCTTCCTTTAATCGTTCGGATTTTCCGCGTAATCCCATCTCGGAATTGTCTCTTTCTGTTCGATTTGTCGGAGAATTCCATATTTTGGTTTGAATTCACGATACCCATTTGTAAGGAGCAATTGATCATGGGTTTCCCTCGAATTCATGACACCTATTTGTATTTGGGGTTTCTTCCCCCGAACAGAGAAAAAAGTTTGATATCATTGTTTAATCTGTTTCTAAACTGGTACTAATCAACAAGTGTTGTGGGTTGCAGGATAATGTATTTGTGCAGTTGGTTTGCTCAATTCAGTTTCGTGTAGTGAAAGCAAATGCCGATGATGCGTTCTACGAGCTTCAAAACCCTAGGGAGCAGATCCAGGCTTATGTCTTTGATGGTAAATTCTGGTTCTTTCGGACATTTTGTTGAGATATGTTTCTCTTTGATTCTTACTTTGTCTCTGTATGTTTGGTTTCCGATCAAAGTGGTCAGAGCTTTAGTCCCAAGGATGACGCTGGATGAGCTCTTCGAGCAGAAGGGTGAAGTCGCCAAGGCTGTTCTTGAGGAACTCGAGAAGGTAACACTCCATTGTCTTGGATTATATGTATCATTAGTGTTTTTTTCATAAATGTTGGAATCAATGGATGATATTCCTCTTCTACATCTTGTTCTTGCATTTGAGATATCCTATAAATGATTTTAAGCTGTAGAAGAGCATTATCAACTTGATATTGTTCAAGACTGTTATTAAGATTGCGTTGAACATTTTCCATTTGTACAGTGCCATGTAATGCTGAATGGTGAGGGGATATTTCTCTAGCTTTGTAGCGCCGCTTATGTTTGCAATTGTTTCGTCAGGTGATGGGAGCTTACGGATACAGCATTGAGCACATTCTGATGGTTGACATTCTGCCCGATCCCTCTGTACGAAGGGCAATGAATGAAATCAACGCCGGTAATTTTATTTTGGCCTTCCAAGCAAGTAACTTGTCATGTTTTCCGGTCTCTTCTGATGCTTATACATATGGAAACGTATTGTATTTGTCGCATGTCATGGTTTATAATAAGATTATAGGATACTATAGTATGAATTCACTCTGGGGCTTGTTTTCTTTTTGTTCCTCTTGTTATGATTCTCTCTAAAGCATCCAAACTCTTTACCTTTTATTCATTTGAAATGGGGGGCAATTCTGCAAAATCGAATTTCATTTCATTTGGCTTCTCCGAGAGATAGATTTAACTCTTTTTCACGATAAACCTGAGAATGGATTGTGGTGGGCACAGCTCAAAGGCTACAACTTGCGAGCGTTTACAAAGGAGAGGCAGAGAAGATTCTGCAAGTGAAGAAAGCGGAGGCGGAAGCCGAGGCCAAGTATCTGGGCGGGGTCGGGGTGGCGAGGCAGAGGCAAGCGATCACGGACGGATTGAGGGAGAACATACTGAACTTCTCGCACAAAGTAGAAGGGACATCTGCCAAGGAAGTGATGGACTTGATCATGGTGACTCAGTACTTCGACACGATCAGAGACCTCGGGAACTCGTCCAAGAACACGACCGTGTTTCTCCCGCACGGGCCGGGCCATGTTAGGGATATCAGCGACCAGATACGTAATGGGTTGATGGAGGCGGCCAGTTCACAGGTCGGAGCCTAGATCTTGTCCGGTTGTGTGTATTTTCAGTTCAGACAAGTCTTTGTTCTGGTTCTTTTGTTTTTTGTTTTTTTTTTGGTTATGGGTTTATTACTTCTTTAGTTGAAAGGTTGTGCATCTATATAAATATTACATTATGTTTATTATCTATCCGTCACGTCGCCGGTTTTTGTTTTGGACAAATTAAAAATTATTATCTACGTTACTACCGATTTCTTCTACAAAATGGTGTGTGCAATTTAAATTGGTTATCACTTTCTTTATGGGATTCGAATAAAATGATAAAATTGTTGAAAACCCATTTTTTTTTCTGGAAATTGTATAATATTTCATATATGTAAATGATAACACAATATTCTCATAAACGAAATGAAAAAAAAAATCAAATTCTGAAAATATATATAAAAAAAGTGCATTGTTGGCAAAACTGATGGAAAATGCAATAAGAAATCATCTAAAAAAAATTCAGAAAAATATCCAAAAATATTAATGAGCTTTTTCATGGTTTTCATGGTTTCTTGGGCCAAGTGAAAATTTAGCCTAAACAGAGAGGTGACGTCACGGTCTAGCCGTATAGTCAATGGTATGAGTAACGAAGTCAAATGTCGAAGCCATAGACGGTAACACCTGAGGTGAAAATCACCAAATAACCCACTTGGGTCCCATCTATTTCACTGTACACCACCCAGAAACAAAAAAAAAATTTTCAATTTTAACCCACTTTTCGATGAAAAAAGTCTGAAATACCCTTTTCGTTTTATTTTTTGCGACTTTATTACGATTAACATATAACTGATATATAACTAAAAATAAGATAGATGATTTTTTGCCACCTTTTTTAGAATCAATTGTAACTATATTTAGACTTAATTACGAAGTCGTAATAACGAAGTTGTTTTTGAACGGATAAATATCGTAATTCATTAAGAGTAATTTCGTTTTTTCGCAGGAAAAAAAATGTGTTATGTTTTCGGTGGTGTACAGATGAAATAGATGCGAACCAAGTGTTTGGGTAAAAAACCCACTGAGGTGATTTTATAAACCCTCTAAAAGCTAGGGTTTTAGGACAAGCAAGCTGCCATTTTTCTCGGAATAACGAGGTTTCTCGACGTCTAGCCGAAAATGGGTTTCTGGGGTTAGTTTCTCTTTCCGATTAATGATAACGAAATACCCTTTTCCCCAATTTCCTTTTTTTTTTTCGTGGGTTTGATTTTTCTTGTTGCGTTGAATTTTCTTGGAACACGTTCGTTGTTTGTCTGAAAGCTCTTTCGCGTTTGTAGGACTTGAAGTGAAACCCGGGGAACATCATCCTTATCATCCAGATCATGACAATGTACAAGGACAACTTCACGTAACTCAGGTATGGCATTGCTCCTGAACAGATTCTTGCTTGGAATCCCGTGTAATCTGTATCCGACTGTGTAGCAAATTTCATGACGCTGTTTTATCAACGATTTTATTTCGAAAAATGTATCGAATCTGCTTGTGTTGTTCATTGAGATGGAATTTGGATGGTGCAACTGTTCATAAACTTGCTCTGTGTTTGTAAATCCTTCAGGCTACTCTAGGCTCGGGTTTGGGCAAAGACAAGAGTGTGCTCCAATGTTCGGCAGGAGATAAGGGTCCGATTTACTTGTGCTCGTTATTACCGGACAAAACTGAATGCTGTCCTTTGAGCCTTGTGTTTGATGATAATGACGAGCCAGTTGAGTTCACGGTGATTGGTGAAAGGAGCATCCATCTCTCTGGATACTTCGAGGACTTTGAGCAGAACTCCTTCCAGGGGGAAGATGATTCGTATCCTTTCTTTTCTGTCGTTTTTTTCTCGTAAACAAATGAGAATCATCTTTATATCTTCTTTCTAGTAATCTTCTGATGTTTTCGCTGCGACAATATAAGAGATGGCATTGATATTGCTGAAACCGACTCTGATGAGTCGTCTGACTATGATAGCGAAGAGGACTGTGATAGTGAAGAGGACTTCATTGACGATGACGATGATATTGCTATGCATCAGCCTTCTTCTGTCCCAAATAGCGGAGGTAAGTTTTGACAGAATTTAGTCACGTTGTCGGGTTGGAAGATATTTTTTAACTAGTAAGAGTTTATGCATTCTTGCATGTACATTTATGGCCATGAAAGCGAAACGCATGTGCAAATATTCTCATGTATTTGTATATGAATGTGCAATTTGTATGTCAAAAGGACCTAGATATCTATCATCCTATGCATTTGTGTTTACAAAAAGCGGTTGTTATGTGGGATCTTTCTTTCTGTGGTACTGTTGAAATGAAGCTGACAAAAAAATTTCTTCAGTTGTAATTGAGGAGATAGAAGATGAAGAGAGCCCCGTCAAAGAAGTTCAGCCAAAACGACACACGAAGAAGAGTCAGTCTAAGTCTAGTGAAGACAAGGATGCAAAGAAACAGACTATTGTCAAAGACAGTGATCGGTTTCCGGTTTTGGAAAGCGAAGACGAGGATGGTTTTCCCATTTCCAAAGGAGAGTCAGATAAACCGGCAGATAAAACAGCCGAGAAGAAAGGGACAGATAACAGCAGCCAAATTAGCAACAAAAAACGGAAGGCCAAAGCTACTGGACAAGATGGTGTATTAGAAAGGTACTCTTACACTTGATTGCTGCTGATGAAGTCGTAAAGACTTGATGACATGACACATATTCTGGGTTTTTGAGTTTTGTTCCTAAAATCTGTTCCAGTGACAACAAGAACAAAAAGAAGAAGAAACAGAAGCAAAAGCAAGGAGGGGAGAATGCCAATGGGTCAAAAGATGAACAAGCTCAAAAGGAGGAAACCCCTGAAACTAACCAGGTTTCTTCTGATAAGAATGAAAACTCCAAGAGCCTGAATAACTCTGCTGAGAAGAAAAAGAAAAATAAAAACAAGAACAAGAATCAAGAAGCTGATGGAACTGCAGATAAAGCTGTTTCCAGCAATCAAGAGAAGGAAAAATCAGATTCTGTCTCTGAAGGGAATAAAGGGAACTCCAAGACATCTCATGTGCAAACACACCCTAATGGTCTCATTGTTGAAGAGTTAGTCATGGGCAAACCAGATGGCAAGAGAGCTTCTCCCGGCAAACAGGTTGGTCTCATGTAGATATAGACAACATAAATTTGCTCAAAACAGAGAAAATGCATCATATGATATATATACACACACACACACATATCGCTTGTAGAACACATGGCTAAAGTCTTTGAAATAAAATCCGATGATGGAGAAGTTGATGAACCCTACATGGAAATGGACTCTGGCTCTAGTCAGATTCATTGGCCTTATAATGTTTTCCTCGAGCGATAAAGTTCTTGCTTTCTGGGCTTGGGGTACAGGTCAGCGTGCGGTACATCGGAAAGCTTCAGAAAAATGGGAAGATTTTCGATTCCAATGTCAGAAAAGCACCTTTCAAGTTTCGGCTAGGTTTGTAATTTAACCTTAGAGGATGCTATGTACCTTTGAATGAGATACAAGTCATGGATGATGCTTGACTTATTCCATTCGTGTTTACACACAGGTCTTGGCCAAGTCATTAAGGGATGGGATGTCGGTGTTAACGGTAACTTATCTTCATTTCACTTCTTATGGTTCTCCATCTTCTGTTGAAAGAATGGCTGTTGATTTGGTCTTCGTCATTTTCTGATAACCCTGTCCTGATTCATGTGTTGCACCTTCAGGCATGCGTGTAGGTGAGAAAAGAAGGCTTACAATTCCTCCATCAATGGGGTAAGGCAAAGCTTGTTGCTTTCTTTTTTCCTCTGTTATGGACTGTCTCCATGATTGTGAAACTAGCTTTGATTAGGGATAGAGAAAAGACCGTTAACCCAGAGAGGAGATCGTGAAAACCCGATATCAGTTAAAGGAATGGAATGGAATGGAAGGCGTTTGTTTGGATGATTATATAATGTTAAATGCTTTCAGGTATGGCAAGAAAGGTGCTTGGATGATTATATAATGTTAAATGCTTTCAGGTATGGCAAGAAAGGTGCGGGTGGGCAGATTCCTCCGAACGCTTGGCTGGTCTTTGACGTTGAACTCATCGATGTTTGCTGATTTCTTGGCTCATGAAGAAGAAGAGCTCTTCAAGTACATGAAGGAGAAAAGGTCCTTCTTCTATATTCACTGGAACGCAGTCCTTCTTCTATATTCTCTTCTTTATGTGTGTTACAGGCAATATATACAATATATATATATATATAGCCGCAGTGCTATGGTCATCATGTGAAAGACTTGCTCTTTTTATGGTCGTTTAGGAACTGTGTTTTCTTCTCTGAGTTTCCATATCTTTTCACTACACACACACATACACGCATATATATATATATATATACATATATGAAAATAAAAAGATGCAAGGAACAAAAATTTCAAGGCTTCGAAAAAAGATCATTTTTTGGATTATTCTCAAGTAAAAAAAAAAAGAAACTAAACAAAAAAAAATGTAAATCCAGTTGAAGAGTTGCACGGCATGGCCTGTCTTTTCCGTACAAGAATTTCTACAACAGCAAACATGAAAGAATCTGAGATTACGACCTCTAATCTAAACTCTTAGCTTAGTGTGAGAAACCGTATGAATTTCTCAATTAAACATCCAAAAATCTGAAACCCATATCTAAAAAGAAGACAGAAAACATAGGACTTAAGAAACACAGATCCTGTTACAAGTCAAAGTGCCTACAAAGGAACTGGTCTGAACAACAACATACACTCATCAGCTGGGAACTTCTGTGTCAGATTGGATTTCACCTCCGTATTCTTCAGCTTCTTCTTCTTCTTCTTCTTCTTCGTCATCATCATCATCATCTTCTTCTTCTTCGGGAAGGGACGAGAACAGGTGTTTAGCATAGTCAGAGGAGTTTGTGAAGTAGTTATGGACGTTGGTTAGGCCCGGGTTTTCATGGGAAGAGACGTGCGGTGCTGCGGGAATAACAACAGGCTTGACTCTTTCGTATCCAACTCGAGATTCTTCCGCTGAGCCGAATGAGATAGAAGAAGGTGTCTGCCTCCTTTGCTTCTTTTGAAGAGGCTGCTCTTCTTGACCACCCATTACAAAACTCCCGACCACAACCTATGGAACATCGATTTCCAATGTTAGAACTGGGGATTTATGTAATGGAAGCAAAGTTTTAGTGTTCATATGCACATGTATATAAGCAAGGCCAGTTCTTTTGAATCTTCCTTTTGGGTTTTAGTATAAACGTGTGGATAAAACTGAAGAACCTGAACAGGACCAGCAGCGATAAAGAGACCGGCAAGTCCACCACCAAAGACACGACCATCTGGTCCTGCAAGGGAGACGCTCATCCCTCCAGCTCTACTCCGAGTTCCTCCACTCTCGCTTGGAGTAAATGAACCCGTCAATGAAAGAATATCGAAACGACCCTGGTGGATATAATAAATAAAATAAAGTATTTAAAAATAGCATATTCTTTACTGACTGAGAGGAAGGAGACAGTGAAAGCTGACCTCGTAAGTTAGAGTACCACCGGAAGTCATGGACTGACGAAGTGTGACATTGGAAATGGAACCGGTTGCTGAAAGAATGCAGATAGCACGAGAACCTTGTTGAGAGAATGCCATTATCTTCATCGTCACATCCTGCAAAATACGGTGATTTTGAAGGAAAGTTATATATACTCAAGAATCCGATTCATCATCATGTTCTAGTGGGTAGACCGAGTGGCTTTTTTCAAAAGAAGATGAAGAAAATTGCAGGAAATGTACAAGGAATCTTCAAGGTCATACCTCACCGGTATTAACAGTGAGCACGTAAGGCGTAAAATTCGCACCAAGAAACTCTGCACTTCCCACTGCTGTAAATTTGGCATTTGATGAACCTGAAATCAGAGAAGGAATCAAAGTAGAGGTGAAATCTGTAAAAGATCCGGCATTAGAAAGATATTCCACACCAAGAAAACAGGGACCTGAGTTACCAAACCGAATCAAACCAAACAAAAAAAGGAGAATGCAACTAAAGCCAGATCACAAGTTGCTCTGTAAGTTGACAAAATCCTGATGCCTCTGCCCCTCTGATACAGAGTTGTATACAAGAGCTTTCGGGAAAATGTACAGTACAGGTGATTCATTTCTAATCCTCCCCGTAAGCCTCCGTCTTTCGGGCAGGTTGTTTGCACTCAACCTTTTATGGAACATGATCCATTTTTCTAGCCAGTAAAACTGTTCTTGCAGATGGTAACATCTATGTTCTCAAGCATATCAGACAAAATTCTGTCTCTGTTCAAACATTTTACAAGTCAAACACCCGAAAACCCGCATTGGCACAGATCTAACTCCAGTTCCACAGTAGAAAGAATCTATAAAAAGGTTCACAAATATACATATATCTTAAAGCATGGCCATTGATTTAACTACAGCATCATAATCATAGGTTCAAGCTAAAGAACAACGATCACTATAGAGAAAGAGAATGACAAGAAACTACACATTGAAACATTTACCTGGGTTGTCGAATTCGAACATCTGAGAGTTGTTGAGCCATCTAGAAGAAGACATTCCTCTTCCTCTTCCTCGTCCTCTTCCTCTTCCTCTTCCACGTTTCCGAGGCGAAAACTCGGCTGACAATGGGACGGATGACGAGATGGGCATGGGAGACAGAGCCACGGCGAGTGTGCCGTCGGGATTGTACTTTCTCGGTCGTCCTCTCTTCTTCTTCAAGTCGGAGGACGAATTCTCCGTCGGCATTGTTAAGCTGAAAGGAGGAGCCGCGTTCTCCGCCGCCGTAGCCACGACGGGAGCTGCGGAGGGTGCGGTCGGAGCCGGGAAAGGGTTAGGGTTTTCCGGCGGTGGTGGTGGGTCCATGAGGTAACCATCAGGAGCTCCATGTTCCTTCAGACCGAAACCGGTAGTCTTGGTTCCTTCTCTCTCCTCCATTCGGACATAAGATCAGTGATTCGGTGAGGAGATTCCGACAAATATGGAAAACCCAGAAACACCCTAAAACCGCCGAATCTTGGTGATCACGGAAGATTCGAGCTTTTGCGGAGCTGTGGGTATGGGTGTATCTACAAGTACCTTAAAGTACAGAGCATACAAACAAAGGAAAGATCCAGAGCTTGTAAGATTCGAGACAGGGAAGAGAGAGACATGAACATTTCTGTTTTGAGAATGTTGTTGTAGTAACAGATCAAGCACAGAAAGTGAAGAGAAAGAACAGAGCTTCTTCCATGGCGGAAAATTATTTCAGGAAAAAAAAAACTCTCCTAAAACTTCCACAATTACCAGAAATACTTTTTTTTTTTTTCAATGGGTGGTTAAGTTAAAGGGAGGAAATTTCTTCACAGGTGAGTGAAATTAGGGTTTTGCAAGATGGAAGGACAAAATAAATAAATAAAACTAATTAATAAAATAAACAAAAAAATATATTGTAATTTCTTTTCCCCTTTTTTTGAAATAAAAAGAGAGAAACTTGGAAAAGGGTACATGAATTATATATAATAAATAAATCTTTGCTTATCCTAAACTTGAAAATTATAAATCTATGGGATAAAGAAAACGGTCCACGTCCGACCGTCTTGGAATTAGAAATTTTAGTAGTAGTTAAATATATTGAATTAAGTAAATGGTCAGAGACAAAAAAAATATAAAATTTTAAATTTTATGAAAAAGAAAATACGTTTTTTATTATTGTATGGAAAATGCGATATTTCATCCGTATTAAAATGAGAAAAAGGCTGTAACGTTTGAGGGATGCCAAATTTCCAAATTCATACATATTTTCTGTCTTTGTCCCGTCTAACTCTTCAACATAACAGTTGACTAAATTGGTACTTTGACTATTTTACCCTCTGTCGCCTAGTTTCTTTCCTACAGCGTACAAGCGAGCGTATTGGTCGTATAAAATAATTGTTAAATAATGGCTACAAATCGAATAACCAGAAGCAATATCTCCAAGATTTTATTCTTGAATCCAAGAAGGTTATCTGAATTTTTGTATTAGCATACACCAAAAGTCCATAGAAGAGTCCATTTTGTTGTATGGGATGTGTATGAATTTCCAAAGCATGAGCCCTAAGAACATACAATGAAGGCCTTGGGAAGGAAAAAGCCAATCACCTAATTGACCTATCCACCCAGACTTGCAAAGAACAAAGCAAAATGAAACAAAACATAAGCCAAGTACAAGTCAACAACACTCTTTATGTGAGCTTCTTTCTTCCTCCGCCTTTGATGCAAGAGATCAAACTTGGACAACTGGATCAGCCATTGTTCTCTGAACCACAAACCCGAGCCTTCTTTCCTCGAAGGAGTACTCTACTTCCTCGGGCTCTTCACCCAATCTTGCGGGGAATGGTGTCGAGGCATGGAGTGGAATTGGAGCAGGAGTTACAGCAGTTTGCATTGGGACAGAGACAGTTGCAGGTGTACATGGGACAGGGATTACAGGAACATTCTTTGGTGTATGTTTCTCTTCTTCCAAGAGTGTCTTGCTGCTGTTCTTTAGAGGAGTTGTGAATGGCGTGTTATCGTTCGTGGGAGGAATCAGAGTCTTCTGTAACGGCGGCTCTCTGTTGATTTTCGGGTTTGGAGGTGCTGTTATGTTAGCTTTGGATGCCACTGCAGTTGAGATTGGCGAGAAAGGCTTCCGAACTAGCGGGGATTGAAGCTGATCATACGAGTTTATGGACAGTTTTCTCGTGGGAATTCCCGCAATGTCCAGACCTCTCCTTCCTGCAAATTGATCAGCCCATTGAGAAATCCACTTCCACAAAACTCTAACTAAATCATTTCAAGTTGTGTTTGAACCTTGAGCACGTACATATAAAACATTCTGGTGAAGAAAACTTACCCGATGATAAAGCTGCGACGCCATCAATCTGACGATGATTATTAACATGGTTTCTCTCAAGGATCTGGTCAGATTTCTTGTTAGGTTTAGGTGTCTGAATCATTCCTCCTCCAACGGAAAGTCTTCGGTTGGTTGCTCCACCAGTTGACATTCTAGGAGCCTTTTTGCCCAAGGGTTTCGAGGGGCTAGGCTTTGACCCATAAAGAGCCTCCTGTTCTGCTATGAGTTGTCCTTGTAGCTTCTTCTGATCCTTTAATACGTAAAACAGTGCATAACATAGAGTACATTACGACCAATGATCGAGTTCTGATGGAAAGGCAATTGGTAAAAAAGAGAACAGGAAGCCATGGTTGTACCCGCTGCCTACGGCGTTCTTCTTCTTTCTCCTGACGCAGTATGGTATACTCCTCAAGCATAGAAAGGAGCCGAATCTATAGAAAACAAATACGCCATTAGAAAACAGAAAACAAAAAAGTCAGAATAACAGCCCCCTTTTGTAGAAAACACATACTCCATCGTAAAGAAACTCGATTCCTTTCTCTTGTTCCCACACTATAGTCTTCGAGGCCAATGCCTCAACCATTCCTGAAAGAACGTAAGAGAGATTAAGTCATAGTCGCTTGAGAGTTGTATGACCACATGGAGGACAAACTTGCCTGGAAGTTTGTTAACGAGGTTACGAGCTTTCTCAGCGCGCTTGAGAGCAAGATGAGCTCCTCTTCCAGCATTGTATCTGTTATCATCCTATAGAGAAAGAAAATTTAGCAGAAAAAGTAAAAATTGCAACAAAAACTTAGTGGTCTAAGGAAGAATCTTGTGTTTCGGCTCTAACCCTGTTGTACTCTTCAAGCCAGCTTTCCTCATCACATGCAGCTAACCATTTCTCAACCTTTTCAAGTACCTCTTTCCGGCTTAAGGATTCCTCTTTGATCTTAGAAATCTGTAGCTCAATTTGCTCCAAAACCGTTGTAGCATCAAGAACTCCTAAACAAGTGAGAGAAATAAAGAAATTCTTGAGGTATTAATACTAAACTCTAGCCTGTAATGGGAATCTGTGTTTCAACGGAAGAAGAGAAATACCAGATTCTATTGCCTCAATGGTATGATCCATTGCACTGTCCGACACTGGCACCAGGTGAGTTTTCCTACATATTTCCTCCAGCTCTGACCTCTTCTTCAGAACAAGTTCTTTCATTTTGCTGGACTTCACCTCATCCAACCGCGCAACTTCTGTCTCAACCTGTATGCATAGCGTGTAATGTTTTGAGCTACTGCATAGGCTCGGAGCTCGACTTAAATTATAAAACTAGACATAATACCACAAAACAGGAGCACTGGAGAAGATTTCAGCAGCTTACATATTTAAGGAAGTCTTCTGACAGACTGTTGGGTTCAGTTATTTCATGTTCTGAAGCAGCTATGTTACAGGTAACATGCTGAAACTCTTGCTGCTCCTCTATAGGTGTGTCCATCAAATTCCAGAGTTCCAACATTGCAGATGCAAGATCTTGAAGCTGCAAAAATTCAGTTGGTGAATATGGGCATCGACATTTAAACAAGTTTTACATAGTTTGCCAACTGATTCATCATTTACCCTCTGCATTCTTTGTATTTTAATTTCCTGCAGTTTTTGGACTGCAGTGCCCAATTGTTCGATTGTATGGTTATTTATGCTCCTTGGTCCTTCTGGATCAGATAATGTGCGATCCACTTGGCCAACAATCTGTTTGAAGTCCATTCCGAGCACTGAGCAAAGAGAGTACAAAGTACCCAAATGCTCCTGAATCTTCTCCAACCGATCACTCTGAGGCAAAAGAACATTATAAAGGATTGAAAAAACTAAAAATAAAGTACAAAACTAACTGGCGCCATAACGAAATCAAAGAAGCAAACTTAACCTTCTCCTTCTGAAGAATACATAGTTGAACATGTAACTCTTCAAGCTTTCTCAGAGACAAATCAGTCT
The DNA here is from genome assembly GCF_000463585.1 of Tarenaya hassleriana. Taxonomy (NCBI): domain Eukaryota; kingdom Viridiplantae; phylum Streptophyta; class Magnoliopsida; order Brassicales; family Cleomaceae; genus Tarenaya; species Tarenaya hassleriana. The sequence goes on along the minus strand of NW_010965372.1, from coordinate 1,131,528 downwards.
CATCAATAAGTGCCTCAGAAGAAAGATGTTCCAGTTGACCATTTATCTCATTTGAAATCTTGTCTATCTGCTCTAGGACCTCCACGAATTGATTTCTTCTTTCAGATTTCCTCTTTTGCATCTCTTCCAGCTGTGGTAAAATCATCCCGAGTTCTTCTTTCAAGCTTCCAGCATTTTGATCAGACTGAAGCAGAGAAACAAAAGGCTAAGCCAACATACACATAGACACACCAAATACTTGAAAAACAGCTTATAACAAACATTCTCATGCCACAGATTTCAATTATGAAACAAACACAACAGTTACTTCCTCCAAAACAAAAGGGTTGGAAGTCTAATCATCGTTGGGCGGATTTCACAATTCATAGTTAAACAGTTTTCTCCATATTCTCCAAGTATCATTATCAAGAACTAACCTGCCTAATGTGCACAGGGCGCTCCCCCATGGCGGAACAGATTGTTGCTAGCTGTGCTTCAGAGTCGGCAATCGCTTGCCTTAACTGAGCTCTACAGCGATTCGCCTGGTCAACCTTTCTTCTGTACACTTCCAAGCATTCACGTTCAAGCTCAAGCAGCATCTTATCCTTTTCAGTTTCTGTTTCTCCGACTTCATCCCAAATGATCTGATTCACAAACAAACAAGTAAGCTTTGCAAATTACAACCGTTTAGAATGAATCATGACAAGAACAAGCAAATCCCAGATACATAACTTATGAAAGACTGTCGTTCCTAAAACGCGCAGTTAATAACCTGGAGCTCATATAGCAGTGATCCACATGTAGTTTCCACTTGAAGAAGGGGGTCGTTTTGAACATTCGACATACTGAAATGCTGCTGCCTGTCAAGTATAAGGGAAAAGTTACCATTTCAATTCTACTAAAAATAGGAAACTTGCACAATGCTGCTGATTGAACAATGACTTTTGTCACGTTTTAGGTGGAAGAGTTTCGAAACAGAGGCACAATATCTCCCAATAACTTTCATCGAAATCTGAGAAAATCATAACTAAAAACAGTCAAATTCAATGGGGAGAAAACATGTTACTGATTAAATTAAAGCCTACATATACCCAATCAAGTTCACAAGTTCATGGGTGCAATTTTATTTAAAATTACCTCTACAAGCTAATTGAGAAACTACAGATTGCACAACTAATCACCAGAATAAGAGAATTTATTTCGTAACTGTGTCAATTGGTTACACAAGAACGTTGCAGCCTCTAATATTCAATCGGGACAGAAACTACAGTGTTAAGAGTTATACCTGAAAATGACATGAAACAACGACTCATGCCCCGATTCACCTACTTACAAACTAGGGCAGAAACCAAAAGTTTCGACGCCACTAAACCGGAAAAGAACTGTTCCTAAGATTTACAGCTTCGGAAGCAGGAATTTTCAAATTTTCGAGCGATGGAAGAGACATGTTCACGAAACTTGTTAACAGAGGACATAAGAAGCTCTCAGACACAGAGGAAGAGCATTAAGAAAAACCGAAAAACCAAACACACACACACACACTTGCCTGAAACGGGAGATTTCTCGGAGAATTTCCAGAACTGAAGCTTTGATCTGACGCTGAAGCTATCGTCGGAAGAAGAAGCAGAAGAAGATCAGAGAAATTGGTAGAATCTGCTTGAAATTTTTTGAAACGGAAGTGTGTCAGGACAGGGCAAGAGTTGTTCGTGTACAGCGGTCCAAGGGGATCGTAAAACCAGCTACCTCGATACAGATCGCATTCTACAAATGTCAATGGTTAAACACAGATCAGTTACATATAGAAATCACTGAAGCAGTTAAAGATCCTGAAAAGATAACCTATTTGATCCCTATATCCAGATAGATCTTGTAGGAAAATGGATTCAAGCAGATGTTAGTATTTGAACCTCTCCCCCAATAAAACAAGCTGTCATTTTTGAAAGGGAAGAGCGATTTAGGGACCCTGATCGAGATTTTTGGAGAGAGAGAAGAAAATAGCCGTTAAAGTATTAAAGGGCGCTCCTTGGTCATGAAACGGATTGGGGGTTTTTTTTTGTTCTCAGTTCATATTTGAAAGATATGGGTTTGAATTTCAAATCGTCTTCACCGGAGTGGGGGACCATAATCCGATGTAACGCGCTACAGCATAAGAATTGACATGTACCGTTGATATGTTCTCTTAATGAACGGTTGAGATGCTTTATGATATCTGAGTTTTGTTAGTTCGATCAATATTTTGGGCCTGTAAATCGTTTGGGCCTTATCTTTGAACCAAAAAAAAAAAAAAGATGTTTCCGCTTCCCGGTTATTTTTTTTAAAATTATATTCATTTTCTCTGCTCTGCTCTGATTATTTCTAAAAATATCTTATTTTCTAAAAATAAATCAATTTATTCGACTATATTTTTAGGTAAGGTGTCCATCGGATAGATCCGGCTCGAACCCACACTCGGTTTGAACGTTTCGGACTCAACTTTGAACCGACCCGATTTTTTTCGGATCTCAATAACTAAATCTGAAATCCAACCCTATAGACTTCGGATTTGGATTCATACCAAACCGGACTTCGGATTTGGGTTCATACTAAACCGGACGGACGTGATAAATTTACTCTTTTTGAAGATTTATATTTTTATTTTTTATTAAAATTTTCTAAAAAAATATATCGGACTTTCGAGTTGGTCCAAAATTCTGAATCCGATCCGAAAACCTGAAAAATTTTGGACCTAAATATCTCGGCCTAAAACTCACTATTTTTTCGAACTGGACCGGACTTCGGATTTCGGATCAAAATTGACACCCTATTTTTAGCAAGGCAATCACCATTCCATTCGATCATTGCACATATATCAGAATCTCATCTACAAAAGTGTATTTCCTTTATCATTCAAGAATCAGATCCAAACTACTAAATTCCGTGGTACGTATAAGTTATACGGTATAACTTACTCCCTCAACATCTTCATTCCTTGTCGGAACATTCATTCATTCAGGCCATGTCAAGAGGAAGATCGCCTTATGAGCTCCAACACGATCTCGTTCCACGTGTCGACTGGCCCAGGCATACACCAGTGCAAGCAGTCCTGCGGCGGAGGCCGTCCGTCAGGTCCCCGTTTCGTGATCTTGTTCGGGTCGGGGCTCCTGTATGGACCAGGATGCCCGTCGTGTCGGTAGCCGAAAACTTCCGTTATATCCATCAGCCTCAGCTTCGACCCGTTGGTCTGCTTCTTCACTGCTCGGTCGAACCCTTTCACTTGTTGCTCGTGCATTACCTCCGTGAACCCGTTTTTCACTAACTTCCCGAGCGGTAAAGGCTCGACCTTTCCGGTGCATGACCCACCTGTGTTCCAAGCCCCGCCCTCGTAATGATCGGGTGAGAATGTACGGACGATGGTTAGACCGGTGTAGTTCGGGTGTGTAGCCATGGCAGTAAGGATTGTTTCTACCGATATCCCGAATGCATCCACGTTGTTAACCTTCATGGGCTTCGATTTATCTGGCCACCATAGCTGACCACCCACGATCTCCTCGTTCAAGATATAGGCGGACTGTTTCGCGAACCAATGGCCCGAGGAAAGGACGACCACATCGAATTTCAGGATGGCTTCCATTATGCGCTCGTCGGGGACATCGAGCTTGAGTTTGGTGACGCCTTCTGGAGCGAAATCAAACGGCTCGGAGAACTGGTGGACGAGCCATGACGACCATATCCGTGCTATCATTACATTTGATGACTTGAAATACCATCTCTGCATCTTCCTGTTGCCACGGTTCACAGGAGTTTCCGCCTGAAAACATAAACATGTAAATCACATGTAAATCGACATGGAAATGAAGCTTATATATTACATATGTGAATGGTATGAGTGGATGCAAAAGAAAATGAATGAAAGAAGAAGAAGACTTGCCTGCCAAAGAAGGCACATCATGGACTCCATCTGATTCCGAGCTACCGAATCACCAATAAAGGCTAGTGTCTTTCCCCTCATTAGCTCGAGAAATTTTTTGGCGTCAAACCGTGGAAGTTCACATTGAGAGGGTTTCCATCTCCAGTTCTCGTATTCCTTGTCGGGTCGTCCATTGCCCTGGCAGTTCTGCATCTGTGTCAGGACAGGGCAAGAGTTGTTCGTGTACAGCGGTCCAAGGGGATCGTAAAACCAGCTACCTCGATACAGATCGCATTCTACAAATGTCAATGGTTAAACACAGATCAGTTACATATAGAAATCACTGAAGCAGTTAAAGATCCTGAAAAGATAACCTATTTGATCCCTATATCCAGATAGATCTTGTAGGAAAATGGATTCAAGCAGATGTTAGTATTTGAACCTCTCCCCCAATAAAACAAGCTGTCATGCTTCAATAAATGTGATGATCTTGATTCGATTCTTTGACACATTGGAGACTTTTATCATCTAAGAGAAGGGCAAATATGGAATATTTATGTCAAGTAAATTAGATAAGAACGTAAAAGGAACATACCATATAGGGGATTTGCCAGTTACAAGAGTAATCTCAGTATAGATTCCCATGCAAATTTATTCTTTGTTTGGACAAAACTGAACTACCATTAATCAATAAGTTGCCAATAAGATAAAAGAAGACAGTACCTGTTTCCTCTGAAGCTGTTTTAGAGTCATCATGGGGAAGAGATGATGAACTCAATATATCTCCATCCATGGAAACATTCGAGAATCCAACTAAGTTGGTTTCGCCTGATCTGACATCACTCTCGCCAGTCATATTTGGAGAAACTGTGGTATCCAATGAGATCGGGAGCAACTTATTATCCTTTTCTTGCGTGAAAGATGTCTCCGGCTTCCTATCACTTTCCAGATCCAGCGGTGACTCGGTCCGTGAAACTTTTCTTTCACCTTCACCATCATTTTCATTAACACTACTACTGCTACTAGAATCACCACCAGAGTCTAAGCTAGAACTGGACGATGGATTCTTATGGACATTCTTAAACTCGGTACCCTGACGAAAGCCTTCTACTGTTTGATTGTCTGAAGAGACAGGAAATCCCATATGTCCAGGAGCTTCCATTCCATAGAAATACCCACTAAACGAGGAACCAATCGGGTAAGAGAAAAGCAGCAACGATCCTAGGATGAAGAAGGACGCCAATCCACCAATGGCAATTGCAATTGTGGACACTTTCCTTGGAAAACCAGCCATTGTCAGAGAAACCCTAGGAGAAGCCAAAGTCATGGCTTTCCTACAAACCCAGAACCAGAACCGGTAAGAGCACCAGCCTCTGTGCAAGGATTTATCTTGCGAACAGATTACGAAAACTACCACTCCAAGCAAAATCTAAGCCTGTAGCATGCAAATCTCCACTGAAGTACTCCAATTCTATGCTCGATTCAAACCAACGCTACAAATCTTCAAATTCAGATCCCAAATCACAGAAATCTGCAACATCATCAGTCGCATTAAGATGGAAATTTCGTAACAACACACAAGAACATTACTAAAAATACACTATCCGACTCTGCGAATTTCCCTCTCCGCGAAACGATCGATCTTATCGGGGGGGGCAAACACCAATCTCCTCACGCGGATCAACAATTCTAACACAGAACATCTCCCGAATCTACATCGGACTCAGCTCAAATGACGACCAGATTCGAAATGGAGAACAAATCAAAGGAGCAAAAGCAATGAGAATCTGGGAACCAGAGAACAACATACCGGAAACTCCGAGAAGGATCTACCCGAAGAAGAACAATAATCTGGCCTCGTTCATCATGCGAGCCAGAGAGAGAGAGATTCGGCAAACCAGACCAGAAAATGTAGAAGATCGCGGAAACAAGATTAACGATAATTAGTAATAATTAAATGAAGTTTATATGGTTATTAGTTCCTTGGATCAGGGGAAAATTAAATGCATCGAAGAAGAAACTTTAGTTTTCTTCCGCCGAAATGGATTACATGATGCTTCTCTTCATTTCTTCCTCTCCTCCCACCGAGTCAAATATGCAATTACGAGAATGCCCCCGGGTTTCTATTGGGTCAAACCAACGACACGTGTTGATATAAGATTTCGTTGAGGGTAAATTATCGTATTAATGTTTCCAATTTTTTTTTTGATTTTCATTTTTTTTGGTGGATCACATTAAATGACACGAGTCTATCAATGATTTAAACTTAAACATAGCTTTTTTAAAACAACAGAGGGATAGTTGATATTATTAGATAAATATTGGTTAGTCTTTAATGTTTTTTTTTTCAATCGCGTGTTGTATACTAAAATTCAAACTAATTTTGAGATCGGAGTCAAATACATAATTTAAAAAATATATTTTCTCTAAATTTAAAGTTTAAATTCGAGATGATAAATATGCTTTGCAACTTTGGATGTCTTTAGGTTTTAGTAATGGAGTTATATAATGATTCTAAAAATTTTCAATAATTGTAATAATTTTGGAAGAGACCCTTTTAGATTAACAACTAACCAAGCACTAAATGCAATGTGAGAACTCTAGACTTTACGTTGTCAAGTCAATTCAATCATTCTTTATCGAAACACATATCAATTGAATCTTAATTCTATCGCAAATTTCAATTTGAAATTAGAGATACGATCTTTATTTATATATTAGAACGGAGTTTCAAACCGAGACTATAATTTTTTGTAAAAGATTTTGGAACCTAAAATTTTTTTATATAAATGAATCCAAACTAGTTTTGGTAGATATTCAATACAATATTTTGCATTCGAAGATTGGGACAAATTTATTTCTTTCGTTATAAAAACAAATATCGATGGACCCTCGAATAAGATGGATTAAAGACAAATGAGTTAATAGGGATTAACTTCATTCTTCATACAATCAAAGCCATTGAACTTGAATTTGATTCCCTTATTCAATCATGGATATCATGAAAAAGAAAAATAACACAAATATGAGTATCAATTTTGGTCCGAATCTCGATCCAAATCCCTCCGAAAATATCGGATTTTGGGTATGAATTTGTATATCAAAAAAAAAAATTGAGTTTTTGGGCAGAGTTCAAATCGGACTTCGACTCGGTCCAGAAGTTTGATTTATTAAAAAAATTATCATTGCACAAGGTATGAAACGGGTTGGTTCCACCCATCTCGAGTTCTATAGGAGTAGGCTTTGGGTTTAGTTCTATAGGCCCAAAAAAATTTGGAACGGCTCGAACCCAAAATCTTCGGGCTGAATGTGGACTCGAGTTAGGCCGGCCCATTGGACACACCTAATCACAAATTATGAGTAGAAGACTTTGAATCACGAACTCGATTAAATGTGGGTAATCGATCGGTTTTGATAGAGACCGATTTCAATGATGGAACGAAATTATGATTTTATTCTACTGACATATTGAACGGGTCTTTTGCATCATATGCATAAGGGTTGCAATGTAAATGAGCAAAAAAAAATGTTATTTTGAACTATATTTTGGATTGATTGTTTATTTTAGGTTGTGTCAAATTGGGCTTATTTGGAAGGTGGGCGGCAATCTCACATTCTTGTAAGTCCATGTATGATGATGATGGTGTTGATGATGATGGTGATGGTGATGATGATCTTTGCTTGACTTTGGCACACCTAATCAGAACATGGCAGTTCAGTGATATAAGGATCAAACCCCTCTCTAGATATTCCTTTTCATGATGTATTGTTTATATATATAATCTACAAAGCATTGAAATAACTAGAAGGCGATGGTGCAGGAGTAGGAGTGAACATGCATGTGCTTCATGAACGTTAATGATTAGGTCCGCCACACACGTTAGGCCTATATGATGATATTCCCACACGTGCGCATGCAAAAAATTACACAAACGGAGAGGCTGAAAACGAAAATAATATTATTGCAAATATGTGCATATATATGTTGCCTCCTTTTCACGACCGTTTGTGTTTTTCCTCTCATGTGATGTCGACCAAAGTTACAGCATCTATCACTCCCACTTATTGTGTTCGTTAACTCTCCATTTTTCGATCATATTTTATATATATATATATATATATAATAAGAATTCAAATGCAAAAAACCAATGGGTAGCTTTCGAAAACGCCACTTCATAGTGGGATTGGTGGAAATTATATGCTAACTGTGTCCCCACCAAATAGATTGATCGATCAATCCGTCATAATTTGATATGTGTTTTTGACATTTTCCAACTGTTGCAGGTTTTGTTTCTCTTTGTTTGACCTTTTTCTTCTTCCTCCCTCCTCCACATACCCTATATATATATATATATATATATATATATATATATTCATATTCCGTAACCGAATATATTAGACCAAGGTTTAGACCAATCTCGGATTCGAAGATCAGACATATGATCCCAAAATTTGAGATTCGAACTTGTAGTTGGACATACGTTTTATGTCTCCATTTGATCGATTGAACTATTAAAGTTTTGGATGTATATTATATATATAGTATATTGTATTAATCGATTTTTTATGGTAAAGTTGATTGTTAACATCTTTGAGTATTGATTGTTGAATTATTTCGAATAATGAAGGGATAATAACTTAAAAACATGAAATTTTTAAAAAATGTCATATAAATAATATTGTCTTTAAGACTTCTAAAAAATATAGACTTTACAAGTATTACCGTAAATACACATCGTTACGAGATATTTGCAAACTTTATATACAAAGATTATGTATTTATATGTTAATTTTTCAAATTTATTTTTTTAGGTTATTGTCCTAATAATTAAGAATATCGAATTTCTAAATTTACTGAAAATAATTCTGAATATGATTAATGTACATGAATACGAAACAAATTTAAATTTAAAAATAATACATAAGTCTATTATGTTTAATGGAATCCGAAGTTTCAGATTAAGCCTTGTGGATCAATATAGATACAACTAAAAATGATTTTCAAAATACAGATCATAAGAATTTTGTAAAAATATATATGACAACGGGACCATATCCAAAATAATTTTTTTGAAATTAATGTCTATAGAATAAATGATAACTTTCCACAATTTTTTTTTTTTTGAAATGACAATTAAACCGCAGTTTTAAATTAGATCACAATTTGACCTGAATAAGATATCACATAATACACGTATAAATACGATTTAAGTATAGGTCTATATTATTATTCAAAATAATCCCTATACTGATTTTTAAGTTATAAAGGTTTATAAAGTTTTTTATTAATTCATGTATTAGGCTTATTTTATATAACAGTGTTTGGTTGATAGAATGATCGATTATAACAATATGTAGCAACGCCTTTGTTTGGATTGGTCAGACATGTAAATAATGTTCATTCATGAAATTTTTCTATATTTCTTGAATATTCGAGATTAAGTTAAAGTGACAAAAATAAAACGAAAGAAAGAGTGAGATGACGTGTAAATGAAAATATACATAATTGTTTTGTTATAACCTTATTTAATATATAATAAGCCTGGTCAGTCCAAATACCGTGCCGAATAAGGAAAAACTTCTGCCACACATTGGAAAATATCATATGGAGATTCATTGAATCTATTTTAAAATATCTAGATTTCAATGTTATTTCACGGTTTGTTAGTTAGTGTTTGTTTGTATGTTTGTAATTGGAAATGGTAACATCAATCTACAAGTTCATAAATACGTTACCAAACATTCTACAATAATTTACAATTCTCTCTAACTTGAACCCAAAAAAAATCTATTTGTTTTTTAAATTTTAGAGAGAAAAAAATGAATTTCACAATTATTCATAAATTCAGAACCTTCTTAGAAAAAAAAATTACAATAAAAATAGCTTAATTTTAGAACATAACAAAACCATTTATGATATTTTAATTTGCATATAAAATAATGTTATTAAATATATATATATACTCAAATCACTTTGTTTTGAGTGTAATTCATCCACTCTGCACATTATTAGTTAGAAAATAATGAAGCTAGAATTAATAAATTAATAAATGATTAGATGCATTACCTAATTGTAAATTAAAGATTTCGCGAATTTTATTTTAATTAAGTGAATTAATTTTGGTCGGTTATATATTGCACACTCAATGAGGAAATTGTCGGCACATCTAAACAGCTGAGAGATCTTCTTAGGGTTTATGAAATCTAATCTCAAACGCATTAACACTGTAAAGTACAATGTACTTTTACCTAAACGACAAGTCGCAGATTTTCCTATTTATTTTGATTTAATTGATTATTTTATCACATTAATCCGATACCCTTATTAACGTTATTAAAAAAATAACGTTATTAATTATAATAAATTTTGAATTCGTGCCAAGTTCGTTATCAATTTATTTATTTTGGAATCAAAAGAATCTTTGTTGTTTTATATATTTAATGCTATGCTTCTTTTTATATAATTCCTTCAAATCCAATCTATTGGATGAGAGGATTACCTATATATATAATTTTTGGACAAAAATAAAGTTGTCAACAGTCTCATAAGTATATGATTATTTAGTTCATATCTCAAGAGTCAAAACTTTTATTTGAGTCCAATTAAGAGCGAATTATATACATATGGATTATATAAAGTGGCAACAAATGGATAGCATTTTGACCAAAAAAAAATGGATAGCATATATATATATATATACTCATCTTATTAGACTGATTAGTTTACAAGTACGATCTATCCTACGATGATGATTTCATTTAAGGGTTGTTAAAAATCTAATTTTTTTTATATCTCTAAATACGGATAATCATAAAATAACAAGACGAAAACGAATTTTTAGTTACATCCGAAATTTAAATTCGGATTTGAGTCGTACGTGGATACTTGTAAAAATATGAAAATGCACCCGATGGGCAAAAACATTCTTGTGTATCTTCCTCCCACTTCACCTGCAATTTTCAAGTCTTTGTATTATATATATATATATATATATAGACACTCCTTGGCAACTTGCATGTGTGTGCGCAAATGTGAAAATACACACCCATACATATCTATATATATGTAGGTATGTACATAAACATGCTTAGTTGACACGATGTCTCTTTGTTTAACACTACAAATCCCGGTGTATCAGCAATTTGGCCGTACAGTAGTTTTGTTTTATCTCTTACATACATAGAATCACGACAAGCCAATAGTTAATATGGTTCATATATCTATAATACTACATATTTATATAATTTTTTCTAAATTCTAATCAAGTTGTCACCTTCTTCAACACGTATAGGTCCAAAAGCTGATATATAAAACCACTATTTTTTTGGGTAAATTTTATTGAAATTTTTTAATTTGTAAAATGGTAGAAAACTAATTTCTAAGTTTTTCGAAAACTTGTAAAATATATCAATATAATTCTCAAATAATTTTTAAACGGATTTGTGGGTTAAAATCGTCAATATTTCTTTTGGCATGAATTAACAAGTTTAAGAATTATAATGACATTTAGCAAATTTGGGAACAAAAACACAGTTTTAGAAATTTAGGATTTTAATAAGATTTACCCATATTTTTTCGATATAACATGGCATACATATATATATATATGAATGAATGAATGACATGAAGATGTGTTATGAGTACATGCAAATGAAAATAAACCAAAATAATCTCACAATGCATAGGGAAAACTTTTTTGTGTAAAATTAATGAGTCACCGCTCCTTCATACGAGTTTTTGGACCAGCATTTGATGTTCAAAAGTGTATTTGCACCAATGGTTATATACATCGAAACGTAATATACGTTTTAGAGTATAGCAAAGTCCTCAATTTGAAATACACAAGAAAGTCAATATATACACAAAAAGATTCCTTTTTTTATATCTTTCTTCATAACAAAAAAGGAAACAACTATCAAAATTACATTCAAGCAGCAGAAGAAGAGAGAGAGACAGAGAGAGAGAGAGAGAGAGAGAGAGAGAGAGAGAGAGAGAGAGAGAGAGAGAGAGAGAGAGAGAGAGAGAGGGGGCGCGCGCGAGAAA
>NW_010965372.1:1105628-1119460 GCF_000463585.1 Tarenaya hassleriana | reverse complement strand
AGAGAGAGAGAGAGAGAGAGAGAGAGAGGCTATGGGCGCATGGAAATGTTGAGTAGATTTGCCTCTTCATTTGGCGACAACACTTCTCTGCACACATTTTTTTTGCCTTTCAATTGTTGGGCACTCGCATGCACATGCCCCCTTTTTCCCCCTTGGTAAAAAAAAAAAACTATTGTATACTAAAAAAAAAAAGTTGTAATCCTCATTATGATTAGGGCCATGCCATTTTTACAGCTTTCTTGTTCTCTCATACAACTTGTGATTATATTTCACAGCGAAGAGAAGAAATTGATATTTGTGATTTGAATAATTTTAACTGATTTTGATAAAAAAATTATCTTTTTTAAAAGTTTTGAGTTTGAAAATGGACTTTGAGTGTAGAAGTATTTTTTGACATTGTAAACGTATATATTAAAAATCTTGTACTGTAAAAGTCCAAATATAACTATTTAATAATAAAAAAGATTGTTTTTTAAAATTATATTTTTAAGTTAGTTTTTCACCATTGCAAACTGCCCTATAATTTCATCACTCAACACTTAATTTAATTCAAATTTAATTATATGAAATGGACTACATATAACTCAATTAACTATTTTAATACAATAAATTCAAAATTTTTTATTTTATAAAATAAATCTCTGTTCTAAATCTATGGCTCTATGAGAATATTTTAATAATGAAATGTTCATTTAATTTAGTGCACAATATTCTCTCGTACCCTCTCTTTTTGCCACACGCACCTTCGTTCCTTTTGACCATTAAATATGTAAAGCCAAAACAAAAAAAAGATAATATTATTCATAACAAATTTTAAATAAAATAATCCAAAGTGTAATGATGGCTCGAACACCCCACGAGCCATACACACACATTCGCTTTAATTTTTATTTCGTTCATCCTCTTTATATTATAATTTATACCTCTCTCCTTCTCCATTATCTCTTCTCTTCAATCATTAATCTTCGTTTCCATTCTTCTTCTTCCTCCTGCTTCTTCTTCTTCTTCTTCTCCCCATTAATGGCTCTCAAAACAGTCCTCGTGAAACTCAAATCCGCCATCTTTCCAAAACCTTCCTCCAAAACAACCCGATCTTCTCCGCCGGCGATCAACTCCGCCGCCGTCGCTGCCTCCTCCACCGTCGTCGGGGTTTTGTCGTTCGAAGTTGCTCGTCTCATGACGAAGCTCCTCCATCTCTCGCACTCTCTCTCCGACAGCAACGTCGTCAGTATCCGGGACCAATCCATCTCTCTCGAAGGCGTCCGAAAGATCGTGTCTGGCGACGAGACGTTCTTGATGAGCCTGGCGTGCGCCGAGCTCGCCGAGAGCCTCGGCCATGCCGCCATGGCCGTGTCACGGCTGAGCCGCCGCTGCGTCACTGCGAGCCTCTGCTCCTTCGAGAAGCTCTTCTACGAGTTTGCCGACATGGGTCGTGACCCACATGGCTGGGCCATGAGCTGCAAGGACATGGAAGCCAATAACAAGAAGTTGGAAAGGTAGATCAGCAATTACCGTTACATACAATTCAACAATCATTAGAAAGATGCAGAAAGTTTTCGAATTTGTAAACGTTGGATTGAAAAGTTTCAAACTTTGAACAAGATCTGATCATCCGCGGGAGTCATCGTATCATTCGAGTAAAAAGTTTTCAAATTTGGGATAGATAGATTGAGAAGTTTCAAACTTCAAACAAGATCGATGGTCTAATGATTTGGATACTTGTTGTATCGTGTATAAAAGGTTCATATTTTGTGGATCTTCAATGGAAACAGATACGTGAACGTGACGACGGCGCTGTACAGAGAGCTGGAGGAGCTGACAATGCTGGAGAACGCTTTCAAGAAATACAGTAAGCAACTGATCCTCGTTGCCGACAAAGAGAACGACAACAACAGTAACAAGGATCTGCAGAAACTGATGGATCTGCAACAGAAGATCCAATGGCAGAGACAACAAGTGAAGTACCTCAAAGACAGATCTCTCTGGAACAAGAGCTTCGACGCCGTCGTCGTGATCCTCGTCAGATCGGTCTTCACCTCTCTGGCGAGGCTCAAATCCGCTTTTTCCGCCGTCGCAATCGGCTTCGTGGGTCCCACCTCTGTCCCTCGGTCTCTCTCCTCGTCGTCTTCTTCCTCGACTCTGATTCACCCGACCCCAAACGACGCCGTTCCGGCGCCGGAAAAAGGGGGAAACCCTAAAACGGCGTCGTTGTTCTTCGAGGCGATCTCGAAGCTCCTGAAGCCACCGGAGACGACTCTCGGAGGTTCTGCTCTTGCTCTGCACTACGCCAACTTGATTGTCGTGATGGAGAAGATGATAAAGCAGCCACAGTTGGTGGGTCTCGATGCAAGAGACGACCTGTACGGAATGCTACCGGAAAGTGTACGGACATCGCTGAGGTCACGGCTGAGAGGGGTCGGGTTCGCGGCGACGGACGCCGAGCTGGCGGCGGAGTGGAAATCGGCGGCGGGGAGGATACTGGGATGGCTTTTGCCGATGGCCCAAAACATGATTCGGTGGCAGAGCGAGAGGAGCTTCGAGCAGCAGAATCTGGTGGTGGAGAAGACGACGAACAGTAATCATCAGATTCAGATTCAGAAAAACCAGCAAGTGAATGTGATGTTGTTGCAGACTCTGTTCTTCGCGGACAGAGCGAAGACAGAGGCTGCGATAACAGAGCTTCTTGTCGGGTTGAATTACATTTGGAGGTTCGAGAGAGAGATGACTGCTAAGGCTTTGTTCAATTTGCAGTCTCCGACAAAATAAAATTTTTAAAAAAAAAAAAACTGATCGATTCCTTGTAGAGTTCTCTTTTTTTTTGGAAAAAAAAATATGAGTTTGGGAATTTTGATGGTTTTTTTTTTAATGTTCAATAATATGAACATCAAAACATTGAGATTTTTTTTTTTCGTTGGTGTGGGGTTTTCACTTTGTGTCATTGACTCGAGAAATAACATAGGTATATAAAATGTGATGTAAAATCTATATATATTAATAATTGTGTTTAAAGGATTGTGGTGAAGCCACCTAAGCATCCTAGGTGGAAGTTTTTGAGATCTTGATTGGTTATCAATAATTTTCATTATATAAACATTTAATTACATCATCCACCTCATATATAGCATGTGTATGAGTTTGGTGTGACATGTACACTTAAATTTATATAGCACGTATATGAAAGATAGAAAATCCATACGTGTGTATATATATATTGCATGTGTATGTCACTTAAATTTTTGAATACACAAAAAATTATGTCTGTTTGTAATGTATATGTCAATGTGTATGAATATATATATGTAATATATATGCACATATATATATATATACATGTGAACTATTGTATATATGTGTGTATATATATACAATAAGATACCAAAAATTGAGTCGTCAGATTATCATATGTTTTGCATATACAAATTAATTATGTATATATCCATACGTGTGTATGTATACATAGTATGTATACATGTATGATATTTGATATATATTATGTAGATATGTTTTGCCTTTAGATTATAACAGTTAAATTTGTAACTTCCTAATAAATTTCACCCACATAATATATAGTTTAAAAAATAAACGGTACAACTTTATAAGTATATATGTATATATGTATGCTTATATATATACATAACCGTGTATGTGATTGTGTACACATAATTGTATATATTTTATGTGTATAAATATGCACGCATGTTTGTTTTTAAATGGGATTAAAAAGAGAATTTGTAAAGGTATAAAAGTTAGTATAACTACCACTAATATGTGTATAACTCCTGCAATAATAACACCGCAATAATAACACCACTAAAATGTGTATTAAAACCAGGAATACGTGAAGGTTACCATACAACTAAAGGTAATAACGCTTAACACCAATTATTCATACATCCACAAAGTGGGGAAGTGCTTAACACCAATTAGAGACCATTCGTGTCCCCTTATTCAATTATTTGGAGGGGAAGTTACAAAATATTTGTCTTATTTTAATGTTTCCCGTAGCAATTTGAAATATGCTCCATTATAAACTCCTTCATGTTTACTAGGAAATACTCCCATTTGCACGAACGTTGAAACACAGCACCTCTATATTTGCTTTTATACCGCTAATGGCTCCATTTGGATTTGACACTCTTCCCCCATGTGTCACGTTCGGTGATTTACGGATCGGTCGACCAATGCAGCGAATAATTGGCCGTTTATTACGATTTTGGGAAGCTCGAAATGTCAAAAAAGGTGATGAACTCATGAGTGTAGATTTTCTACTCATTGACGAAAAGGTATACCGAACCTCATTGCATTGTTTTCAAAATTTATAGGTTTCTTATGATCACAAATGTCTATGCTTATTCCAAAAAAAATTTACTTATCACTTTCTTTTTTCCCCTTATAGTCTACTGTTGCACAAGGATCTATTGGTCGCCATCTTTTGAGTCGCTACAAAGACGTGTTATGTGAAGGAGCTATTTATCTTCTAACCGATTTTGCCGTTGTTAGGGCTAACGATCTATTCAAGCTTACTGATTTCAAACTATCTATTCGTTTCACGGAACGAACTAATATATCAGAAGTTTTTTAGGTTTCGTGCTTACGATGAACTTATTGCGTTGGCTAACAAAAATGAAGAATTACCAGGTGAATAGACATATTAACTTTGTTGATTATTTTTATTTTTCATTTTTCCAAAAAGTATGTCTTCTAAGATACTAATTTTTTTTTAATTTTATTTTGTTACCAAAGATGTTATTGGTCGAGTCCAACGTATAAGAGATACTAACAACGATCATTTGTTATCCAAGCAAAGAGTTGTTGTTGACCTACAAAGGTATATATATTTATATTTTTCTTACTTCCAATGTTAAAATATTATTCTAACAAATGTTATATTTCTTTTCGCCATTTTTTATTTTCAAAAGTGTTTGTTTAATTGTTATAGTTACCAAGACATTCGTATGACTGCATGGGAGACGAAAGCCGCTGAATTCCGTCTCAAACTGGAGAACACATCTAAACAACCAAGAGTGATTTTGGTGACTAATATAAATCCTAAATTTGTCGGAGGTAATATTTTATAAAGACCTTTTTTAAGATTATGCCAAAAACATGGTTTCTCTCGGGGATGAAAATTACAATTACCATACAATATATTACAGTACTCAAATTTGCGAGATAAACTATTGCGTATATTTGCACATATCTACTCTATATTCCACATCCAAATTTTATATTATTATAGAGGGAATGATTGATCATTAGTCACTTTCAATGCAAGTTTTTTGAGCTTGTTCCTAGCTTTGAGTTGATTCATTTGCAAAAACATACATTATCGATAAGATTATCCGGTGCATCTCCTCCATCTTTTATCCATGGATGGTCTGAACATAAAAATATGTAACCATTCCAGTTTAATGACTAACCGTAACCAATAACTGGAAACTGAAAAATCGTTCTTATGAAGTGGATGATGACGTTCTCATGCCAAATAAACACTCATGTTAAAACCAATATAATTGTTCAATACTCTCGAGGCACAGGGTCGTGACTACTGGCTTGCCGGAAGTGATAGCCTCTAGCATGTATCTCCTTGTGGGCACAAATTTATCCGCTTCTGTTATAGAGGATGATGTTATATAACAATACCATGTTTGAGCGTAAGAAATTAATTAGGAAAATCAACAAATTAATTAGAAAAGTGAATTTAACAAAATCAACAAATTGAAACTAATTAGAGAAATAGCAAATAGTAAATAGGATGAAGTCGTGGAGTAATTAATATGACGTTCGAATAGCCCACCGTTTTTTGATGCAAGCAAAACATTCTTAGCATGTATGTCTTAAATTCTATATTTTTTTATCACTATGAATGTATTTTAATTAGTTTTTATAAATTATGTCGTAATATTTTAAAATAGGTTTAAAGACAATATAGATGAAGCACTACAGATTGAGCAGCCCGTTCATACGGTAATGAAGATGGAGATCGATTTCTATATCAGAATTGTGCGATTTCATAACATTGTCCAAAAGTCAGGTATGATAAAACTCAATTCAAATAAAAAATCATAATAAACATTTGAACTTATTACACTCTTATTTTAATAATCTAAATATATACATGTAATTATGAAAAAACATAATCTCTTTTTGACCCTAATATAGGAAGCGGATTTTTTATGCAAAGCCACAATTATTGAAGTTTTCCTTAAAAATGGATGGACCTATATCGCTTGTGGTAAGTGTTCTAGAAAATTAGCGAAAGTATCGACATCAATGGTTTGCAACTATTGCCACGATACCAACGCAGTCAGAGTGTTGAGGTATCCCTAAACTTTTTCCCCTATCTCATTGCAACGTTATCCTTTTATATCAATGATTAACATAATTGGATTTCCAACAAATTTTATCTTTTAAGATTCCGGGTTGAATTAGTTGTGCAAGATGGAAAAGATGTAGCGTTTTTCACTGTGTTCGATAGAGAAATGACTAAACTACTTAACATTCGTGCTTCAGAATCAATTGAACCAAATGTAAGTTATTCTTCATTTTCCAAATTTCTCCGTCATTTATGGGTTTATTAGTTTTCCCCATAACTATTTTTAACAATGAATATTATTTTAATTTTTGTCTATGAATTTTTTTTTTAAAAAAAAATAGGTGCTTAATGTCGATGTGGAAGGGAAAATTGGCGATATACCAAAGTGTTTTACACCTATTATCGGTAAACAAATGACTTTCCAAATCAAAGTGACACCGTATAATTTCACGACTAAGCATCATTCGTTCACTGTGTCCCGTATATTTGACGATGCATCGGGATCCAAAGATAACATACCCAAAGATACAGATGCCACAAAGGTACTTAACATAAATCTTTGTTTACAAAATGTATTGATAACCATATGTAAAATATAATGTCTATTATTGCAGGACAATACAAATGAGGTCTCACATGAGTTAGCGCAAGCTCAGAATGTAAAGAGGCTGGGGAAAAAACCGCGTCACAAATAAAAATATCATTTCCAAAACCCTTTTTAATATTCGAACTCCATTTCAAAGTTATAATTTCTGTCTTTTCTATTTTCCCTTTTTGGATTCCTATATTCTGTTTGAATTTCACTGCTTCTTTTTATTTCTATCAAGATTATGACGAATCAAGTACCACTACCAATTACTTTCAAGTTCTCGGACGTAATTGGCTATACTTTGGCAACCCTCAAACAAAAGTGGCCTAACTGATACTGAGAACCCTGCATTGGCAACCAACACAATCAACTCAATTATCATTTCCATTAGCAATATCAAACGAATCACTCCACAAAGGGTTGGTGTCTTTCTCCTATAACCCAGAATTAACATCAGGGTTTAGAAACTTAGTTCGCAAGCTGCAATATATAAAATGGAGAACAACTCATCATCCATCACATACCGCCTTCTCCTTGGCAACCACTTTTACTCATTTCTCCAGGTCCTATAACCAACATAATGAATAAAAACCATTTGCTATAACCAAATCTGAAGCGCGATCACAACCAAGCAAGTAAGTGAATACTACACAACCACGGAAGTGGTGTACATAACCACCAAGAACACCATATATGTATGTAATTATGCACATATTAGAGATACGTGTATGTAATTTACATATTATGTGTTTAAATATGTATATAACTTTTGTTTTCTAATTGGAGAGAAAGAGAATTCCAAAAATGACAAAAGTAAATCTAACACCAAAAATATGAATCCTCATCGCCTACGGCCAACCAGCTTCAGTACTGTAGTAACAGCGTCTATATGTCACCACGGCTCACTCTGGTAAAATGGGGTAACGCACTCATAAATTTTACGACATTTATGTTGGCTCCAATTGACAGCAATAATGTGGATTAAAATGAGACATAATTACTTTGAATAAAATAACGTTACTCAATTATAATGCTGGCTACAATTGACAGCAATAATGTGTATTAAAATGAGACATAATTACTTTGAATAAAATAACGTTACTCAATTATAATGCTGCTTGGAGGTTACATATCCCGAAGACAAATACACTCCTCAATCCAATCAAACAAACTCCTAAATTGTTGCAATCACATAAAAACAATTAGAATAATAATAAATCATGATTATTATTTATTACACACACTTATTATTTATAAGTACACCAAAACCATTTCTCATGTCCTTTGTTCAAAGTTTCGACAAACAAAATATTTACAAACAATTCAAAAACACTTCCCCAGTTTGGGTGCCATTTGGAATCCTCATATCTCTCTTACCCCCAGGTTAGTTTGGAAATTCACATCAATTTCAGTTCTTACTTCCATCGAAACAGCTGTACTTTTTTTGGTATATCACAAATGTTATTTAGGGAGAGTTCCGATTGTATATTAATAATAACAATTACAGGTTCCAATTGTATTGGCCTATTGGGATGTTCCCTTTGAAAAGAAATAATAGAATACAATCTATTAAAAATTTTAGGTAGCCTTAGCCGGTTTGTTATATGGACTTCTATAATGTTTTTTTTTAAAATATGAACTTCTATTTGATTTATCACCTCCATTTGAAAAAAGGGTTCAACCAAGAATAATATTATGAAAAAACAGAAATATTCTACAATACCGACGAATATGATTGATTTCGTGTCTCCTCACATTTTAAAATGTTTTGGCCTATTTCATATCCCTACCAATAACATATAACATCTCATAAATTATTGCATAAATCTAAAATGCCAAACCCACTATAATGTAAATCCCAACATCTTATACGTATATATATAATATAACCATATCAACGCATATTTTGCTCTGTTTTTATAATTTTGTTATGGTGGTAATGAACGCACTACTTGAATATGTACAAATTTCAAAATTCAATTATTCAAATACGAAATGGAATTAAAAAACACGTTATGCAATTCAGTTTTGGAAATGAAAAGTTTAGGAGTTTTAAAAGTGTGACGCATATTTTAAAAATGAAATTTACCAAAATCCCCGTAATACGCGTAGACGGACGGTGTGTACTTTTGTCAAACAAACTCCGAAACATTTGAAACTTTTAACGCGAAATGGTGATCTGGAAATGTTTTTAAATTATTACACAATCCAATTTAAAAAAAATATCGTGACGTACATAATTTATTATTAAAATATATCTGTAAATAATAAACATTTTAATTTCCAAAATACATTAATACTGTAACCAATAACTATATCCGCAGATACAAAGAATCTTCCACATTTTAGCATTCAAAATTTAATATAGCCGTAAAGAAATTATTTAATCAAGCCTCGCAATAATCATTTGAATGTTTGACAATTTCATTTTTTTTAAAAAAAATTATTTTCATATGTTTATACATTCTCATTTGTATGTATTTTTGGTATTTGAATTTATATAACAATACTATCCATTATAGATTGTATCAATAGTTTCGAGAATTTTATTTTATAAATTGTATAAAGTATTTAATAAGAAACTTTGTTGCGTAACTATATGGATAAGCAAGATCGTGAACTTTGAAAACACTTATATATAATTTCATCTAATTATATATCGCATATTTGCTGTATTGGTTTAACCCTAAGAGATAAAACATGGTTTATATTACAGCATTAGAATTGTTTTCAATTTGTAACAATTCCTAAGTACTTTCGAAATTTAAATGTATAAAATTCGTAGTTTGACTATTGCCAAGATGCGCAAACCCAGAACAAATACGACACACAACCGTGCAGAAATAGATAGCGTCAAAGAAGGTATGGTCTAATTCCAAATATTATTTACCATTTATACCGGCAACTTATGTTTCCGACATTATTATAAATAGTTGTTATTCCAATTTTTTAGTTTATTTTTCCCAATTATAGGTTTTTGGGGGGATTATATTAATCAACGTCTATGACTTGCTGAGAAATATCGGTCAATCAATAAAGTTATACAAGAATCTGCTGCCATTACGGAAAGAAAGGGTAAAAATATAGTGTATATATATATATATATAAGATTGTGCATTAAAGTCAAAAAAAAATTACAAAATTATGCATAACCTATTAATTGAATGATTTTTTAATGATTTTTTAATTAAAATTGTCTAACTTCATTTGCAGTACAATGTGCAAAGAATCGCACTATAAGACGAGCGACCATATTAGCCAAGCATGCACTCCGTCGCGCAAAAAGTATGAAATTTACGTGTTTATTCCACTTATGTTCAAAAGAATTGTAGACATAAAAATTAATATACAAAACAACACACAAATGAATCAATAAAATTTACTCCGCATTTTAAAATCACAGATAATTACAACACATTCCACCGTAGAAAACATAAAAAAACTTGAGAAATATATTTTTAAGGTATAAATTAAACAAATAATCATTGTATATAAAAATAGATTTAAAATAATATAACACGAATATTCTCGCTAAAATACATTTACTCAGCTGGTGGGAAAATGTTCCCATCCTAATTTTACTAATAGAGTTGCACATAACTACAAAATATATCTCGCTGATAACGGGGAATGGACAACAACAAATTCAATAACCACAACCTTAATAGCAAGACAAATACCATTAGTCATAAATTATTGTATTACATATATATTATTTCAAAGCAATATATGCATAATACAAGAAAAAACGCTCAAACATGTTCTACCAATGGTGATCTCCTACATTGTCCAAATTGTGATGCATTAGTCTGGCAAAAAGAGAGTATTCGCCGGGAGGGACGCAAAGGGACTTTTTTGTATAACATATGTTGTATGCAAGGCAGAGTCAAACTACCACCAGTGCCTGATCCTCCCGAATTCCTTGATGAGCTATACAAACACTCTACTGCATTTCGTACAAATATAAGAGCGTACAATTCAATGCTTGCATTCACATCAATTGGTGCAAAAATAGATCACTCGGTAACATCAGGGAATGGTCCATATGCGTTTAGAATCCACGGGCAGAACCACCACCAAATAGGATCTTTACTACCAGTGGAAGGGAAGCCACCCCAGTTTGCACAGCTTTATATATATGATACTGCAAATGAAGTTCGCAATCGTTTGAGTACACTGAGTCGGACATCGACTGCTGGAGAATTAGATGGGAAAATTGTAGCCGGTCTTATTCAGATGATGGGCGATTTCAATTGTCTAGCAAAGATCTTTAGAAAAGCAAGAGACCGCTATGAATCAGGAGACATTCAAGATTTTAGAATCACTATTGTTGAGCAGAAAAGGCGTGGTAAGCAATACGAACTGCCAATCAGTGAGGAGATTGCAGGGTTGATCGTCGGTGACATGTCAACAACGACTGGCGAGCGAGATGTTGTTTTAGAGCTGAAGGCATCAAGCCGATTGCATCGAATAAGTGATCTCCATCCGTTGTTTATGAGTCTGCAACCGTTGTTATTTCCATATGGCCAGTATGGCTTCAATGAAGAAATCTCGTATATAGAAGAGAGGAACAACATCAAGAGGTCATTTGTAACCATGACAGCAAATCCAAAATGGCAAGAGATAACTGATCACCTTAATGCTTATGGCGGTGATTCTGCGTTCGACCAGCCAGACATTGAATGTCGTGTATTCAAGATGAAATTGGATGATATACTATCTGATTTCAGTGAAGGCGTATTCTTTCCAAAGCCAATAGCAGGTACAAACCAAAGCAATCTCTTCTCTTTAATGGTATATGACATAATATTCATAGAACATTTTGGAAAATGAATCTATTAACTTTGTGTACCACTTGTACAATAATATTTGCAGTGATATACACCATCGAATTCCAAAAGCGAGGTTTACCCCATGCTCATATACTTCTATGGTTGGAGCCAATCTACAAGACCCCTACTGCAAATGACATCGATCAACTAATTTCAGCAGAGTTGCCGGATAAAGAAACTGATTTCGAAGGATTCAAATTGGTTTAACAACATATGATGCATGGGCCATGCGGTTCACACAGACCACGCTCGCCCTGTATGGAGAAAGGAAAATGTACGAAAAAATATCCGCGATGTTACACTGAGCATACAACTGTTGATAAATCAGGATATATCATATACAGACGCCGGAATGACGTGACAAAATTTGTGATGAAAGGAGATGTAAGATTAGATAATCGTTTTGTTGTCCCACATAACTTACAGATTTTGAAGAAATACAAGGCACACATCAATGTCGAATGGTGCAGTAAATCATCAGCTATCAAATATCTGTTCAAGTACATCACAAAAGGGGTGGATAAGGCAACAATAATTATTCAGAAAGGTACGACCACAATGCAGAAAACAGATAAGAAGTCAGGGCAGGTGTATCAGAAAAATGAGATCGACGACTACTTAGAATGTCGTTACTTATCTGCATGTGAGGCAGCGTGGAGAATATTTTCTTTTCATATACATTATCAGTCACACGATTATCGATACATCTCCCGGATCAACAAAGTTTGATATTTGATGATTCAACGAATCTACAAAGTGTTGTTTCACGACCAGGTACAAGGGAAACAATGTTTACTGAATGGATGAACACCAACAACCAGTATGAAGAAGCAAGAGGGTTAACATATGTAGAATTCCCAACAAAGTATGTATGGAATAACACTGGTAAATACTGGACTCAAAGGAAATAAGGATTCAATGTTGGTCGCGTTGTAAACATACATCCAGCTGCAGGGGAGCTTTATTATTTAAGGATGTTGATAAATATCGTGAAAGGACCACGAAATTACGACGAAATTTATACATTTGCCGGTGTCAAATACAATACCTTCAAAGAAGCATGCCAAGCTAGAGGTTTACTTGGTGGTGACAATGAATGGAATGAAGCGATAGAGGAGGCAGCAAAATGGGCAGGTGCGGCTCAATTGCGTCATCTATTTGTTACACTTCTCTTGTATTGCGAAGTTGGAGAACCGCATAAACTTTGGGATAAGTGTTGGAAGCCACTAGCGGAAGACATCCAACACAAGAAACAAAAGGAGTTCAGCTTCCCAAATTTATATTTGGCAGATAATGAACTGCAACAATATGCTCTTATAGAGATTGAGAAGCTACTCATGCAAAATGAAAAATCATTACGGGATTTTCCGAACATGCCGAAACCAGATAAAAATATCCTCCGTCATATCGAAAACACTCTGTTGAGAGAGGAATTGCAGTTTGACGAGTCACGAGAGAAAGAAGAACACCAAAAATTGTTTCCTTGCCTGAATGAAGATCAAAAAACAGTGTACGATGCTGTAATAGATTCTATTGATAATGGAAGAGGAAAACTTTTCTTCGTATATGGAGCCGGAGGGACGGGGAAAACATTTTTATACAAAACAATCATTTCAAAGCTTCGGTCAGAAAAAAAGATTGTACTCCCGGTGGCATCGTCAGGAATTGCAGCACTGCTTCTACCTGGTGGGAGAACAGCTCACTCGAGATTCAAAATCCCTTTAAATGTTCATGACACTTCAACATGCGATATAAAGCAAGGGACTATGTTGGCAGAACTGCTAGCCAGAACAGAATTAATCATCTGGGATGAAGCCCCTATGGCACACAGACACACATTTGAGACACTAGATCGTACACTCAAAGATCTTATGTCAATTAACGATGAATCATCATCAGATAAGCCATTCGGAGGGAAAACTGTACTGCTTGGAGGGGATTTCAGACAAATATTACCTGTGGTTCAACAAGGAGGGCGCCCTGACACCGTCCTTGCAACATTAAGTCGTTCATATCTATGGGCAGCGTGCAACGTCTATATGTTAACACGTAACTTGAGACTTAACCGATCTGAAATAGAGTTTGCAAAATGGAT
>NW_010965372.1:1084754-1104886 GCF_000463585.1 Tarenaya hassleriana | reverse complement strand
GTGTTCGTTATATGATAACACGTACCTGGCAAATATTGCGTTTTGTTTGCCAATGCCACTAAATCAGTGTATAAACGTATTTGGAATTTCTCTTTGATAATATCACATGAGGTGGAATCAACCATTTTAACAATAGTATATTCCGTAAAATAAATACGGAATTTATGCTCCGTTAACTTGTATCTGTTGTTATTGTGTATAAGCTTGAAATGGCTGATAACAAATATATCTTCCTCGTTTATGATATGTTTAAATTGGTCTGTCTGGTCGTGGAATATTTTTCCTTCAACAACATCCTCCTGCAATGTTGTTAATGGAGAAGATCACATTACTAATAATAATAATGTTATTTAAAAAGGTAAGGAAGACGTACATTTTTGTCAATTAAAAAGAAGCCGATGCCACGATATTCATTTCCATTGAAAGGATTCCTTTCATCCCACGTCCTTAAAAATCTGACCATGATAGATCCATGATTGTGATGTCTTGAGTTTTCCAAACTTGCATGGGTTGATATCACTGATTGGAGTTGATTTGTCCATTCCTACGATGGGATTAATCTAATCAATAATGACATTATGTATAATATAGACTATGTGATCATTACTCCACCTCATGTGATATTATCAAAGAGAAATTCCAAATACGTTTATACACTGATTTAGTGGCATTGGCAAACAAAACACAATATTTGCCAGGTACGTGTTATCATATAACAAACACACCATGGAAATAACTCAAAAGGTTTATAATCAAGCTATTCTCTCATGTTGCAGATATCATTGGAGTTTTGGTTGCAGTTCAAGGACCAAACTTACATATGCCATCGTCAACGCAAAAAATAATCCTCCGGTTATTATTGAAAGAGTAAGTTTCCAACATTTATTTCCAGTGCATGATAAAATGTCTTATAAATTGAATATAATTAGTTTGACATATACAACACATCAACAACATTGTCAAGCTTTGCATATGGGATGATCTCGCCGCACAACTACGGTCACAAATACACAGATTGAGTATTCGAAAAAGTATCATCGTCATTACTGGTGTAAACCCAAAGATTATCGACGGTAATTATTAAACACTCACACAATCATAAATACTTACAGTCTAATATTTAAGTACCAAGATCATTTTTATATTAAGCTTACTAATACATTCTATATCTCAGGTGTTGTATCGCTTAGCACATCAATGTCTACCAAAATTTACATAGATGAAAACCTCAACGTCATCAGAACTTTCCGCCTAAGGTAAATACACTATACCATTATTGATACAAACTATATGAATCATATTTAATGAATGATTTAATTTATTACCTACCCACAATTTTTTCAGCAACCGCAAACGGAGGAAAACAATGGTACCGCACACCGTCCCCACATATCATCCCCATTGAACTTATACCTCATCGACGAAGCGATATCATTACTATATCATTGATTTAATTATGTTTTAAAACAACGCGATTTAATATTATAAGATCGAAACATCAATACTTTTTTAGTTACGATATGTTCTTTTTTTTTATATCTGCCAATTTAAATGTGTTTTATTGTGTTAGTACCTTTGCACCTGGTTTGAAAATCATATATCTTACATTTATAATCACAACACAAGATATATAAATAATACGCATAAGGTTATATAGCTACGTACAAAAACAAAAATGCATATTAATGAAAGCCATCAATATAAAATGATATTACTTTATGATATACATAAAAAACATTTAAATTTATAAATCTAACTCAAACAAATTATTATAATATCATTTCTATACTAAAATATATAAATACTTTAAGTATATATACAAATAATAAACCGCGCATCGCGCGGGTCTTACCTAGTGTATATAATAATGTATGAAATGAACCGAGTGAGTATTTTCTGCCTTTGTAATATTCCGATCTCAAGACAATAAAAATTAAATTAGCAGTAAAGGAAATAATTTTAATTGTTTAAATTAATTGATATAAAATTATTAGAAATTGTATTAATTTTATATGTGATCAGTTAAAACAATCTAACGGAAATAATTGCAATTGAACTTTGGATAAATTGGGGTTTAGAATAATAGGGGTTTCTAATAGTAATCATTTGAGTTAAGAGAGAGTAATTTATAAGGGTTTTGGATATTAGTTTAAAGGTTAAGCTTTTTTAGTTTATTTAGTTAAAAAAAAATTGAGCTTGTAGAATTAGAATAGTTGAAGAAATTGAAATTTTAAATTTTTTAAAATAATATTTTTGGAATTAGAGAACTAAGAGTGTTGAATTTAACTAATTTTTGAATGATAATATTTTTGAATTAAATCTCATTAATTTGTTTAATTGTACACTAATCAAAGCTCGTAGTTGGTCGTTACTACAAATTTTAAAAATTGGAAGTAATTCGGAAGACCTCCTAAGCTACAAATAGAAATTGCAAGGGAAAGACACCACTTTATTCCAATTGACGAAAAGGTGGGAACATTTACGTGAAGCCCGAGCCCTAGATCGTGAACTTATGAGCTGTACGAAACTATGGGATATATATATATATCATATCATATCATATCTCGAAGGCGAGAATATTATATACCCAAAATTATAACTCTTATACTTTAATTCTCCTTTAATTATGATTTTATCTATGATATCATAAGATTCCGAGCAACTAGTTCGTTTTAAAAACTTAAAAAGTACGTTTTTATTTTTGTATCTAATAATCATTACATATCAATTTTTGAATTTTGGCAATTAGTTGCTGGAATTTATGGCTATAACTGAACTTTCTAATGTTGACGAATATAATAATAATAAAATGTTGATGTGTAAGTTAAACGTTTTTTTAGTTATTATATGGCTTTTAATAAAAAAAATTAAGCATACTAAGTGAAAAATTTCAGAATATATCCTCCTTACAACTTTGTAGGAGCATTAGAAATAATTGTATCTCTTATCTATTTTTTTTTTTACTTTTTTTGCAGAAAACTAAAGAGACATACAATAATGGTTGTCTCTTGTATAAAATATGATCATAAAACTAAAAGGGATATATATATATATATATATATATATATATATATATATGGCTCGTCAAATTGTTTAATTCGATTATAATAATAACAATTCTGATCGGTATATAAGTTCAAAAGTTTAATATTCCAACCAAGATTCAATCGTTTGAAAAATAGATAAGATTTCTATTTCAATCTAATTTGCCTTGTTGTCTCTTTTATCATCTATCTTTTTTTTTTTATTCAAATCCAAACAATTTAATTTTATTTTCAATTGTTTTTTCATATCGTAGAGTTTCAACTAAGGTTTTCCTAGGTTTTTAGCACACTCCCTTTTCATGTGGAAGAAAGTATTCGTTCACTTTATTTTTTAATATTTTTTTTTTTGAAAAATGAAAAATAAATGATCTACAAATTGGAAAACAGAAAAGAAACCATGATTTCAAGATATTTGCTATCTCATTGAAATTTTGAGATAAAATTTTTCTTTTTTATTTATAGAAAAAACATACTAAATATAAATAACGAGAAATAAAAGAAATAAACTATCGAGAAGTATAAAAATAGATATACAAGATATAACATTAAAACCTAAGATGATATCATTTAATAAGCAATTTAATTTTCTTTTATCTTTTATAATTCAGGTTTGGATACAAATAAATTACTCCTAATGGAATATTCGATTGAATCAATTCATTTAGAAACCTGATCACAATTCTTCACATGCACTTCAAATTTGAAACGATTTGTAAACTTTTAACTAAAAGGATCAAAATACTTTCCCTTTAAAAATCGTTTTCCAATATCTCTTTGGAAACAAATTTAGTTTTTATTAAAATAAATTAAATTGATAAAAAACCATATTTTGAAGGTTTGTAATCAAATATTTTTTTTATCAAGAGTGTGAAATAATTAAAAATCTTATTGTTTATTGAAAACTAAGATGTGGAAGTAAAATAAGAAAATATAAAAAGAGAAGTGATTTGTGAAATTTTAACTAAAAACAAGCATATTTATTCCTACAAATAAACTAAAAAAGAAATTAAAAGAAAAAAGGAATGATAGAAATTAATAAAGAAAAAGATAGCTGATACAAAATAATATTTGATTTTTTAATTGAATTCGTATATCTAATTTATATCAATCATATTTAATGTTAATATAATCTCTTCAATTCTAAATTTTCTAAATCTAAATTTATTTTATTATTTTAATTTTATCTGTCAAGGATCAAGATTGATTTTGAAAGAATTCAAAAATAAATCTTGAAATGATTATAGGATACAAAACGCAGAATTCGTTGTATTTTAGTAAATTTTGTATGCACCAAATTTGATTCTTTTATCGAATACTATTATCCAATTTCAAATATTTCGATTGATCTTGAACTTGTAACTTTATATCGTTTTGTTATAATATCTTGTTTGATCTTGAAATTTTTTATTTTGATTTTTTTTGTCGCAATACTTAGTTTGATTATAGATTTTTACAATAACTTATTACAAAGAAAACATAGAGTGGATCGTAACTCTTGTTCATGTTGTATTACTATGAAAACTATCCCATATTTATACAAAAGTTAGCCAAATAAACAAGTAAAGAAATTAAAAGAAAAATATATGACGTAAATTAATAAGGCAAGAGATAATTAACGTAATTCATATTAGATTTCCAATTGAATTAATGAACAACAAAAAGAAAGCAACTGTAATATCAATGTCAGAAACCGGAAGAAGAAAACCAAAGACAAATCTCATAGGAAAGTGATCAAAGTCACCAACTATATTAATCTATCCAACTTGTCGGAGCCGACGAAAGGGTTTTCCTTTGCCAAAGCGAGACGACCATATTCCTTGAAATCGAATGGACACGAGTGCTCCTCCGCATGTCGATGTAACCCGCAGAACATGTTGCCGCATCTGCAGTCAAACCCTAGAAGCCCTATCTTCCTCTTACACACCTTGCACCTCTGCGCGGGAGACTGTTTTCCGGCGGTTTCATCCGCCGGAACTGATGGGTTCGGACCGAAATCCATTGCCGGAGATTCCTCGGTCTCGCGCTCGAACCTCAGCAAGGCCTTGTGTTTCTGAATATTCTCTCTGAGGCTCTCGTTGTAGCACTTGGAGCATAGGTTTTTGTTTTCGGCCGTGCCGAAGAACCCACATCCTCTCTTGCATAGCGAACCCAGTGCCTTGAATGGATCCATTGAATCGGTTTTCGAAAACTAAACCTTCTTCTTCTTCTTCTTGGATGAAATTAAGGGCGGGAGATTCTTGCTGGGTTATGTGAAATTTTCGTTGCGGAGCTATGAACTGTGAGGATGGTTTATTTATAGATGATTTAGCAGTTGGGATCGTGTGAAATTCCAGACCACGTTGTGATTGGTTTTAGGAAGTTTAAGGAAAAGTCCTTGTCCGGTTCTAGTTTTATCTAGGGAGATGTTTGGATTCCAATAGGGTTAGGGTTAGGGTTAGGGTTTCTGGAGTGAACTTAGTTTTAGGGTTTCCGTGGGATTGGATTACGTTTGCGTGATATGCAAGAAATGTTTTTTCCCTTTCGGACTGGGCCCACCCATGACGGCCCAGACGGCATGACGTGCACTAGAAGTTATTAAACGAAGGGAAACTGATTATGGAAAAAGCTTATACACGCTTAATTAATTTCAGTATTTATATAACTTTTATGAAATTGTGAATGAAATATTATACAAATAAACCTCTGCTAAATATAAATACTGAATATTTAAGAAAATTCATTCCTTTCATCCGAATTTGGCCATGGAATTATTATCTAGTTAAAAGATCCAAACCCATAATAATATAAATCAAGAAGAAGAAAAACCAAATCAAACGTTGAAGAAACACAAGACAAGAGTTGAACAAAAACGTCTGAAACATGATGACGAGGAAGCATGAGAGAGACAGCAACCACCAGTTCCCGACATATGGGAACAACATCACCGGCGTATCCAGCAGTTATATAACGAGTTGCGTCAAGTTCCAACCTTGTGGGGAGGGATTCTTTCTTAGAGAAAGCTCTTTCAGCTATTGAAATGACAAAGTAGACTCCCCCAGTTACGGGTCGACGTTTCGGTATTCTGTTAACCTTTTTTGAAGCTAAAAAAACACAGAGAATCTGCCACTAAGTACTGAAGTGAATTTAGACCAAAGCGACTGAAAACAGTACCACTTCCCTGCAGGAATTTCTAAACAACGAAGCTGCCAGATGCCGCCTCTTGCCATTCAGACTATGTACAGATAGAAGCGAGATAGAATGCAGAAACTTGCAAGCTTCTCTCTTTCGATCCCCGGATCTAAATTCCTACCGAGCAACCCTTTCGATACGGTCCATAACCGTTTGGATCTCGTCATCGGTTAAAGCGGTAAAGCAACACCTGAACCATCCCGGCTCTATACAATAACAGGCCGACCCGGGAGTTGCGTTGATCTTAGCAACAGTTAGCAGCCTCTCGAACAACTCGAGCTCTCCTTCCTCACTGTGGGAAGTAAGCAGACTGCTCATATCGACCCAACAATACAACCCGCCACCGCTCTCAGCACACGGAATTCCCAGCTGTTTCAGACCATCCACAAACCGATCATGCTTATCCCTTATCCTTTTCCTGTGGGCAGTAATGTATTCCTCGATGAATCTTGAATCAGAGAGCATCGAGACGAGTAGCCTCTGGATTGGAACGGGCACGGAGGAAAATCTCGTCAGTTTCTTTGCAGCGGCTACTACGGTTTCGTGATGGGAATAGACGATTCCAGCTCTGAAACCCGGAATAGAAAGGTCCTTTGAAAAGCTATAGATGATATGGACCCTGCTCTTATCGAACTCTCCCGAATCAGCAATCTCTGCCATGCTCACAAACTCTTGGTCCCCGTAGACAGATCCTGCAAATATCTCGTCAGAAATGACATGGATGTTCTTTTCTTGGGCGAAGCGTAGGATATCGTAGAGCAGCTCCCGTGACATTATGTTCCCGACAGGGTTCGAGGGATTTGAGAAGATGATTCCACGAACGTCCCTTCCCCGTTGTCTAGCTTGGTTGAACGCTTGATCGAGAACAGATATGGTTAAAGTGAAATTATCAGAGCTGCGGCAATGGACTGGTATCAGCTCCACTCCCGTCCGGAATTTGATATCCCTGTCGAAGCTGAACATCTAATTTCTCTCAGTCTCTGTCTCGGCCCAGATTAATCTGAAGTAATCTCGAAAAGGGTACGGTAAAAAACGAAGATTTACCCGGGATAATAGGGTGTCGGAATGAGGAAGGCGTTTCCATGATCTGCCAAGCAGAAGGTCAGAATTTCGACAGCAGGATTTGCACCGGCAGTTATCGCCATCCTTTCAGGATCAAATGACACATTTCCCATAATCCGAGACAAGAACCCTGCAATAGCCTGGCGATTCCAGAAAGATATTAAACATGACATAATCGGAGAGAGCTGACAAACAGCTAGAGAACAAGATCAGGGACATCATTCTAAGTTATGTCAAGTAGAAGAAGAACAGTTAACAAGAAATCGTGCGAGATTCTTGGAAGATTTCGGGCAAATGAATTGTCTACACTTACCACTTTCAGTTCCATCAGGCCATCGAAAGGCTTATACATGGCGATCTTACTGATACTGAGATCATCATCACCATTTGGAATCATCGACTCCATCAAATTCTCAGACATCCATTTCTGGAGCAAGTCGAAACACAGCTACAGATACTCGCACCAACAAAAAAAAAAAATCGACCCATCGGCAAAAATCGCAAAACAAATCCAAAGTGAGGAACAGCGGAATCGGAAACTCCGACACTCACCGTGCTCTCCGACAGCCCGAGCTGCATAATCCCGTCGGGATTCCTCGTACGATCGTACGGATCCTTCTTGGCCGTCTCCAACCCTATGTAGTAAGGCGAATCGCTTGGCTTTGCCACGGGACCCGCCCGAGAGGAGACCCGAACGGAGAGATCGGGCCGAGACGACGGCGGATGAGCACGGCGTCGTTTCAGGTAGAGCTGGAGGAAGTAGAAGAGAGAGCAAGGGATGAGCGAGCCGAGGAGGAAGCCTCCACGGCCCTGAACCACGCCCTGGAGAGGTACCACGAGCCTCATTACGGCGGAGACAGCGACTCAGCCGTAGCGAGAAAGGGCTCCGCCGTGAAATTGGGTGCTCCGGCGACGGAGAGAGAGAGCGAGAAAGGGGCTCCCTGTGTTACGTTGTAGCCAAGCAAATTGGTACCTTAAATCCATCGCCAAAAAGAAAATTAAAAATAAATAAATAAAAAGAAAAGCCGATGGAGCGAAAGAGAGCGTGGCTGTTTCTTGTCTCGAAAACATGGAAAGTGAGATTCGAAGTGAACAGACTTTGGAATTAGATTCGGTTTTCCAGATTCGTCACTGTCGTAACAAATTCCGAATTTGGTTCTTTTTTTTAAAAAAAAAAGAAATTGTTCCGAATTGAAGTCTAAAAGACATTATTAGTTCCCATTTCTTTGCCGTCGGATTATTTAATATTTTTGGTTAAAGATTTTTTTTTGGTATTTATATTCGATTCCGTGAATTCAGTCGATTTGATTCGATTTTTTTTAACTGTCATTATTTTACGATATATCTATTGTAATTTTAAACAAAAGATTAGATAAAGAACATCTTAGATGAATGGAGAACCAAAAACTATATGGGAAATGAAATGTCTCACACAATCAAAACACAGAAAGAAAATCAAAATAAATAAATATCGGACGCAAATAATTTTCACTTTTTTAAATATTTTTGTAAAGATAGACAATGAAATTCGAGTGAACAAATTAGGCGTGAAATTCCGACGTCAGAATCTTGAGAAAAGATCGTAAAGAATGTTAGATTATGTTTATGACTGAAATGGCGTATGGGTATTTTCACTCACCTTATGGAACGGTGCACGGTTCATTCCTCGGCCTTGGTACGAGTCTTCTGGTTCATCCTCGGCCTCTCTCCCATCCCACACTCTCACCCTTTTACCGCACATGGTAAGTAGCCCTTATTGCAACCGCAACATTCGTCACAATAATCTAAACTTGGGTATTTAAACCCGTGAAATAGAGATGTTTAACGTTTATCCTGTGTCGAATTCGAATCTTAAATTAAAAAAAAAAAAAGACATTTATATAGATTTCTCCCCTTCTCGGGATTAGTTTAGTTTGGTTTCGTTGGCACATTAGCCCATTTGTGAGATGATATTATAGTTGAGTTGGCCAATTTTTGATAATCATATATGTTTTATCATCTACACACACTCTTATATATATACACACACGCCTATGTGACCAAAAATTGTTTCTTTTTATTATTTATATGGAGTTTTTTTTCAACTTATTTAAAACTAAACCTATTGGACCAAACAGCATGAACCCAATAAGCGCCACGTGGACAATCATCTGATATTGCCGGATCCAAAATCCGACCCGACAAATCCCCACCGTGTATTTCCTCCTCCGTACGTATGTATGACGTGGCGTCCGTCTCCTACACACAGTTCGGACGTCGTATCGCATCTTTGGTCGAGAGCGTGACCTCCACAAGCTTCTCTTCTAAAACTCACCCGTCACACAAAACACACCCAAAACAAATCCTGAGAGAGAGTTCAATGGCGATGAGCGGGAGCATTGTCGGAGCGAGGGTCTGTTACGGCGGAGGCCCAGCGGAGATGAGGGTCGGCTCCGGCGAAGCGGGGCGGCGGAGAATGTCGGTGGTGGTGAGAGCAGAAGGCGGAGGAATAAACCCCGAGATCAGGAAGAACGAAGAGAAAGTCGTGGACTCTGTCGTTGTCACCGAGCTCTCCAAGAACATCACTCCTTATTGCAGGTCTGTGTGATAATTCTCGTTAATGACGCTTATGATGATGATGATGATGGTGGCATTGTAACGTAGGTGTTGGAGGTCGGGGACATTCCCACTGTGTGATGGGAGCCATATGAAACACAACAAAGCCACGGGAGACAATGTCGGTCCTCTCCTCCTCAAGAAACAGTAGTTACCATCTCTTCCTGTTCTTTTTTTTTAAAAAAAAAAAAATTGATATAACAATTTCAAGTATTTCTATTTTCATGCCATGTTGTAATGACGACATCTATTTGAGTTCCACCATTTGATCTCTTGCTTTGTGTTTTCTGTCGTCTAGATTTTGATGCTCGTGATTCCATCACGGGTTTTACATATTTTTTAAATATTCGTATTAGTTGTAATAACTTAATTTCTAGAATTGATTTGAAAACGAATCAATGTAGCCGGATATTCAAATTTTAAAGATAATATATGACCTCGGTATAATTATCTTCCAGTTACTCAATTTTGGTATCAAGTATCAATTTTGTTAAGTTCGGTATTTGGTTAGGATTCGGTTTGGAAATTATTCAATTCGATGTAAAATGTGTATCAATCGATTATTATATTACATTTGGTTCGGTTTCGGTTTCGATTTTCATTTTACTAAAAAAATTATATTTTCTTAAAAAAATCGGTTTTGGGGATTTTTTAAAAATTCGGTTCGGTTCCATTCTACGAAATTTGATTTTGATACCAATTTTTTTTATTTGGTTCCAAAAACGGAATCGAAATGCCCATGTACCCTATTTCATATACCCGAAACTAGGGCTGGGTAAAAAAAATCTGGATTTTGGATATCCGATCCGACCTGTGAAATGAATACCCGAAATTAGGGGATCTGATCACTGAATGAGATGAGATCGGTAATAATTTTAAGAATACCCGAATTTTGGGTTTGGGTCTGGTAATGAATTGTAGGTCGGGTAATTACCCGCGGGTATCCGAAAATAAAGAAATTACAAATTTACCCCTAATTTAATAAAACCCTAAGTTTCTAACAGATCTTCTCCTTTCCCTTCCTACGCCGTGGATTGCTCGTTTTCTGGATAAATGTCTTTGACAGTTGTTATGTTGGTCATTTGTTGCATGCTCGTTTTCTGGGATATATTGGTCGTCCGTTTCATCTCCAATTCGAGCCGTTTTGCTGCTTGCTCGTTTCTTCAACTGTGGATCTGCATGTGCAGAATTTTTTTTGATATTTCGTAATGTTTCTTAAATTTTTTTCTGATTTGGTGAGAGGACATTTGCACCAAAATCATCAAGCAAACAAACTTTAGTTATTTGTGAATGTCCGTCACCGTGAATAATTACTTCCACAAGAATCCTCTCTCTGTCTCTTCGTCATCTTTTTCCTTCCTGCCTCTCTCTCTGGAAATTTCCCTTCTTACAGGTTCGATTCTTCAAATCTTCGTCCGTCTCCGAGTTGCTCGTTCGAGTTTCAATTCTTGGCGGCATGTCTTGGAACCGAAAAACTAAGCTCGTCTTCAGCTCCCTTAGAAGCGGTGCACATCCTCCTAGGATTTTCCTGGAATCTCTGTTCTCCAACGCTTTCTCGCCGATTCATCGACACGGGTCTTCGATTTCATCCGCTAAGTTTTCTGGGTTCTCTTCAATTTCTTTGCTCAGAACAGGTTTAGGCATTTGTTCTTGTAGCCCTTTCTTGACCGATCCCAAGAGGTTTTACTACGTTGATCGTTACCAGGTTCGTCACTTCAAGCCACGCGGCCCGAGACGGTGGTTCCGAAACCCTCGGACCGCATCGACGGTGGCGATCGTGTCTTCTGGGGTTTTGATCACCGTTTATTTTGCGAATTTAGAGACTGTTCCTTGCACGAATCGGAGACATTTCGTCCTCTTGTCGAAATCGTTGGAGAGACGGATAGGGGAAGCTCAGTTTCAGCAGATAAAAGCCGGGTTCAAGGGGGAAATCCTCCCTGCGATTCACCCTGATAGCATTAGGGTTAGGTTGATTGCTGCTGATATAATCGATGCGTTGCAGAGAGGTTTCAGCCACGAGGGTATGTGGAGTGACATTGGGTATGCATCCATGGATGATGATGGTAGCTCTATGGACAGTGATAGGGCAGTGAAGGGCACTGTAATGGCGGCGAGTAAAGAAGGGAAAATTATGGATAACAGATGGATTCAGCAATGGAGGAAGAAGGGTAAAGAGAAAGGGTCACAAGCTAAGATTTCTCACCTTGAAGGGTTGAATTGGGAAGTCCTTGTGGTTAACAAGCCGGTAGTCAATGCATTTTGCTTGCCTTCTGGGAAGATTGTGCTGTTCACTGGATTGCTCGATCATTTCGAGGCAGATTCCGAGATTGCCACTGTGATCGGACACGAGGTATAGAACATTGGAGGACTACGAAATGTTGGTAACTGTCAGCATGATCTGAGATTGTTCTTATGATGTTTTCCTGTGTTTCGTTCACTGAATTAGGTTGGTCATGTTGTTGCCAGACACATAGCCGAGGAAATTACCAAGAACTTATGGTTTGTGATCCTCCAGCTGGTTCTCTATCAGTTGGTTATACCCGATATTGCGAACACAATGTCGGCTTTCTTCTTGAGGCTTCCTTTCTCCAGAAAGTACGTCGCCTTCTTCCAATCCTATCAAACGTTATATAGTCGTCTCATACTGGATTCGGGTTTGCTTTTCACTTTCAGCAGGCATAGTTATTTGTGTTTCGGATACAGGACGAAAGATTCTATCAAACTGATGAGTTTTCTGAATCAAAAAGCATTGTGCTTTGGTATTTGTCAGGATGGAGATAGAAGCAGATTACATCGGGTTGCTCCTGCTGGCCTCAGCGGGCTACGACCCACGAGTAGCTCCCGGGGTGTATGAGGAGCTCGGGAATCTAGCAGGTGACCCGTCTCCACTAACTGAGTTCCTCTCGACCCACCCGTCGGGAAAGAGGAGGGCTCAGCTGTTGGCTGAGGCCAATGTCATGGAAGAAGCCCTCATGATTTACAGACAAGTTGGATCAGGCCGTGCCATTGAAGACTTTCTGTAGCTTCCTCACTCTCCCTCTTCTTCTTCATTCTTTTGCTTCTTTCACTCTCCATATCTGTACAGAAATTGCTCTCCGGGATCTTGTTTCTTCACCATATTTGCTAAGAAGAGTGACAAGTGAGGATTACAGAGAGCTCAAGCGCCAAGGCCCTTTTTCGTCCCAAAAGTTCTCTGTTGAAAGCCCATTATTTGACTTGCCAATTTTTTCATCTCGGCATCACTCGCGTTTCACCCTCGTCCGCCTTCATCCAAACAAATCCGTGAAATATCCAAAGCTCGATAATACCCTTCCTTCGATCCCCACTCATCGGGATGTTTTGTGCATCGGACTGCCCCTTTATTTCAATTATATAAGAAAAAATCGCATACAAGAAATTCTCATTTTGCCTCGTTTCGTCCTCATTTATCTCCGTATATCGACTATATGGGAAGCTCATTGGTTATGGAAAAGTTGACATGCAATCCGTCGGCCAGTCTCTGCGTTCTACAATCAACTCTATCAAGATCTCAGTCTCTGCGTTCTACAATCAACTCTATCAAGATCTTTATAGGTTATAAACCCGAACCGAACCGATTAAAAATTATTAACCGTTTGGTTATAAATTTTTATAAACCGAACCGAATTGTTTATATATCTTCATTTATATATATTTATATACATATATGAATGTTTATATTCTTGATTTAATCATTGTTTTATTATATTTTAAATACATTTTATCATTGTTATTATTGTTTTTAAAGTTTGTGTGATATAAATATTAGAAAAAACGATATTTATTTATTTAATAGTTTTATATCAAAATATAAATTTAGATATTATTATTTTATATGTTAAAATAATTATGATAATATTTTATATTATATTTTATTTGAATATTTTTTAATTATAAATGAATTGATTTTTTAAATATTATAACCGAACCAAATCTTTATTTGGTTATAGTTTGGTTATAGTTTTAAATAGACAAAACTGAAACGAACCGAAATGAAACGAACCGAACCGAACCGAATAAAATTAATTAACCGTTTGGTTATGAGTTTTAATAACCCGAAATAACTAAACCCGAAATAACCATAACCAATTAACCCCTAACCGACCGTTCGCCCACCCCTATCGTCGGCTGTGTCTTCTTCGACCGCTACTCCTTCGACAACGTCTTCTCCGACCGTTGCTCCGTCGACGACGTCTCCTCCTACTGCTACTCCGTCGGCGGTGTCTACTCCTACTGCTGCTCTGTCACCATCTCTGGTGGAAATCCCAGCATCCACCCATTCTGTTACCGAGGTACCAACTCGGGTTTTCTCTCCGATCTTTCTTCTTCCACCGACGAAGTCAGCTGCACTGGAATCCTCTCATGTGGATGGTTCACACCTCCCTCTTCCTACAGCAAGCCCTGTAGTAGCAACCCCTGCGGGAATAGACCCAGCCATAGGAGACTCATCTCTCTGAACCGAAGAAGAACGACATCAACGCCAACCCCCAAGCAGTCGTGGAGCAAGAAAGTCTAGGGCAGCATATGGGTATGTCAGAGAGTAGGCAACCCTAGAACACACCCTAGTGGAATCCCCCTCATAGAAATCCCGATTGAATCTCTAGAAGCCTCAGTCACTGAATGGGATGATTTTGTCGTTGGACAGTTCTACGGTCTTCCCCCTCTATGGGACGGATCATTGGTATCTCCAACGCTATATGGTCTCGCAGAGGGCCGAGAGTAAAAGTGTAGGATGTCGGGAATGGGACATTCCTATTCAAATTACCGAACTGTCGATCAAGAGATTTGGCTCTGAGCAGAGCTATATGGCATGTGGGCGCGTGCCCTATGTTTGTATCAAAATGGAATCCGTATCACACAACTGAGAAGTCGGTCCTATCATCAATAACGACTTGGGTTTCCCTGCGAAACTTGCTGCACCAATTTTATACCACATACAGCCTCAACCGAATCGCAACAGCCATCGACAACCCTCTTTAGTTGGACAATACAACATCAACCAAGGAAAATGTATCGGTGGCTAAACTTTTTATTGAGGTGAATCTTCGTCGAGTTCCTCATAAGAATATGGTGGTGACACTTCTCGGGGGACATGAGCACATTATTGATATCTCTTACACCTGGCTACCCCCGAACTGTAGTAAGTGTTCGGAATTGTGACACAACCACAATCACTGCCCCAGCTCCCACCGACTGTGGCACCTGTCCAGCTGACTGACAGCTCGAAGCCAACTTTAGCTGTTGTACAACGGGGTGAGATAGAGTCGGCACCAGCAGCCCCTCCGCAGGCTGAGACAAGGGAGCAAGAACTGGCAGTTCCTCCGTCGACTCACCAGCCTAATGTTCCAGACTCAGTCGTGGGCTCAGGTAAGGAACCAACCCCGGATATTATCGGTAAACAACCCAAACACTCAAACCCGCTGCCAAACACTAGCCCAACCACTTCCCAAAAAGCCACCCATAAACACTACCGCACGAGCCACCTCCTCAAAAAACCAATCCAAACGGTCTAATACTGATGACCATGGATTTATTACGGTTACTCCAAAATTCCGTGGCCGCAAGGCCACAAGGGGGAATTAATTTTTCTGTGCAGGGATACCCATTATTTTTGCCTGGAACATAAGGAGCATAAATGCCCCAAACAAAGGTTTTTTGACGCGCAAGTGGATTTTGGAGAACAAGCTCAGGATAGGAGCTCTTTTGGAAACACATATTCATCAAAGGAATACGGAAAGTAGGGGTGTCAAAATGACCGGGCCGGGCCGGGCCGGGCCGGCCCGAGCCCGACACAAACCCGAATATTTACGGGACGGACCAGCCCGGTCCGAACCCGCTTTTGGCCTATAATATTCTGGGTCGGCCCGAAAAACGAACAGGCCTTGATTTGTGAAGCCCAAGCTCGTAACTTTTACGGGCGGATTCGGGCCGGGTATCGGGCCTTGGGCTTTTTTGACACTCCTAACGGAAAGGATCACCAATTCTATTTCGGCGGGAAGGAAACATGCATGTTTTTTTACGGACTGTAACACAGGAAGAATATGGATTGTATGGGATGCGGCTCTGCGTGTCATGATTTACAGCCACTCCAAACAGGCTGTAACATGCGACATTGAAGATGACCGACGCCAGATCAGGGTCACAGCTACTTTTGTGTATGTCTCCACATCAGTGAGTGAAAGAAGGAGTCTATGGGAAGAGTTGATACGACTAGGATGCTATCAGCCAGTACAACAATCCTCGTGGATAGTGCTGGGTGATTTTAATCAAGCCCTTACGCCGATGGAACGCTCAGACTTTCCCACTGCTATGAGCCACCACCAAGGGATGCACGAGCTACGTGACTGCATGGAGCAGGCCGACGTCTCGGATATTCCCTATCGAGGCTTAGCCTTCACTTGGTGTAATAACCACACAGCTAGCGGACCCCCTCTCTATCAAGCTAGATCGGGCTATGGCTAATACCAAATGGTTGAAACTTTTCCACACAGCTTATGCGAAATTCACAGCCCCGGGACACTCGGATCATGCACCTTGCATCGTTCACTTCTCAGATAATCAATGTAAGGTGATCAAACCTTTCAAATTTTTTCACCACTTATCATTGCTTCCTGAGTTCCTAGGCATAACTGGCGGACATCTGAAATTATGGGATCGCCCCAATACCAACTGAATCGCTCCCTGAAGCTAATGAAACAA
The DNA here is from genome assembly GCF_000463585.1 of Tarenaya hassleriana. Lineage (NCBI taxonomy): Eukaryota > Viridiplantae > Streptophyta > Magnoliopsida > Brassicales > Cleomaceae > Tarenaya > Tarenaya hassleriana. The sequence continues at coordinate 1,088,300 of NW_010965372.1, read as the reverse complement.
CCCCTCTGAGGCCTCAATCGAAGGCAATTCTCCAAGCTCTCGCAGAGAGTCCAGACGGTAAAGGAAAGCCTATCCAACATTCAGGAACGCATCCTAGCTGTGCCCCATCGCCGAATTTGATGGAGGAAGAGAAAGAACAACGCCGACAGTATTTGGTACTTGCATCAGCAGAGGAGCGGTTTTATAAACAAAAGTCTAGGATCAATTGGCTGCGACTTGGAGACATAAATACGGCCTTTTTCCACAGATGTGCAGCAACCAGAGCAGCAAGGAACCATGTGCATTACTTGGAGGATGCAAGAGGGAACAAGCTAACAACGAAGATTGAGATCCAAGAGCATGTTGTAGCCTTTTACTCCGATCTACTGGGGGTAAGGGATCCTCGGGTGACAACACCAACAATGACATGGCTGCAGGATTTGATCCCGTATAGATATTCCGAGGAGCGTGCAAAGGAGCTAGACACTGTACCATCTGAAGCGGACATCAAGAGGGTTTTGTTCTCCTTACCGGCCAACAAAGCTCCAGGGCTCGACGGTTATCCTAAAGAGTTTTTCACAGAGAGTTGGGATATTATAGGTGGTGATCATGTTATCAAAGCAGTCTAAGATTTTTTTACTACGGGGAAGTTGTTCGGGCAGGTGAATACGACTTCAATAACGTTAATTCCAAAGAAGCAAGGGGGCACTCAACTAGGGGATTTCAGACCCATAAGTTGCTGCAACACCATTTACAAGATCATCTCAAAACTTCTAGCCCAAAGATTGAGGTTAGTAGTGCTGGAAATGGTATCTCCAAACCAGATAGCTTTCTTACCCGGAAGATTGATGATCGAAAATGTACTCTTGGCATCAGAACTTATACGGGAATATAATAGGAACTCCACAAGGAGATGTGCTATGACTAAGATCGACATACGGAAGTCTCTCCATTGTTAACTCATCTTTCATTTGCAGATGACATAATGATATTCACGCAGGGTGAGTTAGCTTCTTTGTTGAAGGTTAAAGACACGCTTCACTTATTCGGGGAAATGTCTGGATTGATTATCAGCTCGGAGAAGTGTGAGCTATTTTTTCGGGCATGAACATCACTAAAAAAGAGGGTTTAGCATCTGCTGTTGGTATTGGTTTGGGAACTCTCCCGGTAAGGTACTTTGGTGTTCCACTAAGCCCGGTACGGCTAGCTAAGGCTGACTTTGCACCACTCCTTGACAAGATCCGAGCAAAGTTGACGAGTTGGTCGAACCATTTCCTTTCAGCATCCGGTAAAATTCAGCTGATTACGTCCATAATTTATGGAAGGGTGAAGTCTTGGAGCATGTTTTTGTCTTACCTAAATTTGTGCTCAAAGAGATTGACAACCTTTGTTCTAGATTTATTTGGCAGTACTCTACAGATAAGACGTCTAGCCACCGAGTTTTTTGGGAAGCGATTTGTAAACCTAAAGAAGAAGGTGGCCTCGGGATCCAGCGAATTCACGAACAGTACACTGTCTTTCGGCTAAAGTAACCTGGCTGTTTTTGACAAAGGTAGGATCACTTTGGCAGCTTGGGTCAAGAATTATGTATTCAAGGGACGCACGTTTTGGGAGACGCGGGACTCGACCCCTAGCACTTGGAATCTGAAGAAATTGATGCGGATGAAGGACCTCGTTGGACAATATACCAAAGTACAGCTAGGTAATGGCTTGAAAACATCTTTTTGATATGATAATTGGTTGTCGGTGGGCCCGTTAATTTCATTTATTGGAGCTTCGGGGCCTCGGTTGTTGAGAATCCCTAAGGCGGCGTCGGTGGCTGACGCAACTTCGGACAAGAGCTAGACCTTGCCGGGAGCTAGGAATGATGGCATTCAGCAGCTGCACGTTCTCCTAATGTAGATGGAGCCGCCAAGGGAGGACAAAGGGACTGATGTTTATCTATGACGACGAGGGGAGGATGATTTTCAACCGACTTTCTCGTCGAAACATACATGGCAACAATGCAGGTCTCCTAGCGCAAAAGTTACTTGGCACAAGCAGGTCTGGTTCACGAGAGCATTCCAAGACACGCATTCCTGGCATGGCAGATCTCCAAAGGCGACTTCCGACAATGGGCAGGCTAGCTCGGTGGGGTATACAGGGCCCAAATCGGTGTGTTCTATGCTGCTGGGATGCTGAGTCGCATGAACATATATTCTTTTCATGTGATTATAGTGTCTCGGTTTGGAGGTTTTTCGCATGGAAGTTTGGAAGACACCCTCCGGCGGAAATCTATGGCGGTCAAGACTGGATCCATCATGTTAGACATGTCGATCAAGCAACGCATGCGCTCATCATGAAGTTGCTCACGCAGCTGGTGGCATATGAAGTATGGAAGGAAAGGAATGGAAGAATTTGATGGTCCGGCGGACCAACCTTTTGGTCAGCCGGACCAGACACACTCAGTCCACTTAGGCTCAGCTCAGACCAACTTTTGGTCCGCCTGTTTTACAACGTGTGGTCCGGGGCTGACCAGATGTGGTCCGCCGGACCGCACGTGCAAATGTCGTCCTGACCAGCCTGTGGTCTGACTGATCCAATACGTTTCCTGGTCAGCGACTGACCATTTCTTGGTCAGCCGGACCGCACGTGTTGGAACAGTCTCGGACCAAGGAAAAATTGCGTCGGACCGAAGTGTTCATCTGGTCCGTCGGACCGAAGTGTTCATCTGGTCCGCCGGACCAACGTTTGGTCCGCCGGACCAAGAACACTTTGGTCCGATTTCTCCTCTTTTCTGGTCCGCCGAACATGTCCCGGTCAAAGTCAACATTTGCGGTCCGGGGCTGACCAACTCTTGGTCAGCCGGACTACGTGATTCTGGGAAAAATTCAGACGAAAATTTTCATCTTGATCTGATTTTTGGCTCCGTTTGAATCCGTTTTTCGCTCAATTTTCTTGAGTCAATTCATGATTTAGTACTCTACATATCTAAGTATAGTTTCATAAATTAATCTACCATAGATTTCAATTTATGACAGACTTTTACTGAGATCATAAACAAGCAAAATCAAGTTTGAAACAATTTTCAAACTTGCTCAAATGTGATCGTTCTTCACCGAAACGAAGAACCGAGCTCTGATACCACTGATGGGTCGCACGGGAACCTCGAGCACCGGTTCACAACCGGTCTCGGGTCTGGTCTGCGGGCTTGCGCAGCGGAGATTGCGTTCAAAACGATTTTGAACCGCCCACGGACCATTGTTTCGATGAAGAACTTACTTGAGAGAAAAGCTAACCTTTTGATTCTGAATCTGTAAGGTTGGCTTGATCACAGCAGAGGTGTTGAATGAGCCAACACCCTCTTGAGCAGTCCACACTCTTGGGATGGTTTCCAACACTTGGAAACTTGCTTGCTAGAGCTTGAAGAGATCAAATCTCTTGTGTATGATCTCAAGAACACCTTCTTGAGCTTGGGAGAGTTTTAGAGCAATCTTAGCTCTTCTGGAGGTTAAGGGACGAAGTGATAATGAGCCAAGTCGTTCCCTACCTCTTTTTACCAAGAAAAGCCGAGATTTTCGCAATTTG
>NW_010965372.1:1083714-1083918 GCF_000463585.1 Tarenaya hassleriana | reverse complement strand
GCTCAAACGATGATCCTCTTTGTCACACGATATCATAATCGAACTCATAGTTCGAAATGCTTTGTCGTATCCCGAGTAGACTGTAAGAGATAGATGACATCCATCTATCGTGTGGCCACACATTTCCACAGTCTCACTCCTACGACGGGCCCAAGCGATATCTCTCTCTTTCGAGAGGGACAAAGTTCCATCTTGACTATCTAC
>NW_010965372.1:1076760-1083675 GCF_000463585.1 Tarenaya hassleriana | reverse complement strand
AAGTCATGGATTATATCCAATCGACAATCTCACGCGAGTCATCCAGTTACTTGTTCCAAACAAGTACTCATGACCGTGATCCGTATCAAATACACATGATCATCATTATGATCATCCATCACGCCTCATGTTAGTCTTAATTCATCATTGTTCTCACAATGACAAGCGACAGTCACTTGTTCCAAACAAGTACTCATGACCGTGATCCGTATCCAATACACATGATCATCATTATGATCATCCATCACGCCTCATGTTAGTCTTATTTCATCATTGTTCCCACAATGACAAACGACTAAGGAATTTAGGATCGTACATTACGATCCATGGATAATCATTATTTATCAAATATGCAAAATAAATAATAAATAAATAATGTATTCATCCAATAAATACATCGTATCATACATGGTTCTCATATCGTATGATCATTCTAGAGCATCATATCCATCAGTCTCCCACTTGCTCTAAGTATGATCTACAATGCATCTAAGTCCCATTCCCCGAACATGACTCTCATGCTTTGACGAAGGGAGAGGCTTCGTCAAGGGATCGGCTACGTTGTCATCCGTCGATATCTTGCATATGTGTACATCGCCTCTGTCTACGATTTCCCTTATGAGGTGAAACCGTCTGAGTATGTGTTTGGATCGTTGGTGTGACCTAGGTTCCTTAGCTTGTGCTATCGCCCCATTGTTATCACAGTATAACGCAATGGGGTTCACAACGCTAGGAACGACGCCCAGGTCACCCAAAAACTTCCTGATCCAAACAGCTTCCTTCGCAGCATCCGATGCGGCAATGTACTCAGCCTCTGTAGTAGAATCTGCTATGGTGGCCTGTTTGGAACTCTTCCAACTAACAGCGCCTCCATTCAAGCAGAAGACATAGCCTGATTGCGATCTGTAGTCATCTTGGTCCGATTGGAAACTAGCATCGGTGTAACCCTTTACAGCGAGCTCATCTTCCAATCCTCCATATATCAAGAACAAATCCTTAGTTCTTCTCAAGTACTTAAGGATGTTCTTGACCGCGATCCAGTGTGACTCTCCTGGATCCGACTGGTATCTGCTCGTAATGCTTAACGCGTACGATACATCCGGCCTAGTACATAACATGGCATACATGATAGATCCTATTGCCGAGGCATATGGGATCCTATCCATACGTTCTCGCTCATCACGTGTCTTGGGACACTGAGTCTTGCTGAGAACAACACCATGACACATCGGCAAGAGTCCTCTCTTTGACTCTTGCATTCTGAACCGATTCAGAACTTTATCGATGTATGTACTTTGACTCAGGGCAAGAAGCCTTTGAGATCTATCTCTATAGATCTTGATGCCTAGAACATAGGCAGCTTCCCCTAAGTCCTTCATAGAGAACTGTGTTCCTAGCCAAGACTTATCGTCTTGCAAGGTAGGAACATCGTTTCCTATGAGCAGGATATCATCCACGTATAGCACCAGGAAAACGACTGTGCTCCCACTGGCCTTCTTGTAAACACATGGTTCATCTTCGTTTTGAGAGAAACCAAACTGTTTGATTGTCTCATCAAATCGAAGATTCCAGCTTCTTGAAGCCTGCTTTAGTCCATAAACGGATCTCTGAAGCTTGCACACCTTCCCCGGACTCTCTGGATCGACAAAACCCTCGGGTTGTATCATATACACGTCCTCGAGTAGGTTCCCGTTAAGGAACGCAGTCTTGACATCCATTTGTCATATCTCATAGTCATAATATGCAGCTATGGAAAGTAGAATCCTGATGGATTTAAGCATCACGACGGGCGAGAAGGTTTCATCATAGTCAATACCATGAATTTGCCGAAACCCTTTCGCCACCAATCTTGCCTTATAGGTATGCACGTTGCCATCCATGTCGGTTTTCATCTTGAAAACCCACTTACATCCTATGGGTTTTACCCCTTCGGATGCGTCGACCAAAGTCCACACTTTGTTGTCGTACATGGATTGCATCTCAGACTTCATAGCCTCGTGCCATTTCTCAGAGTCGGAACTCGCCATAGCCTCTGAATATGATGTAGGCTCGGCCTGGTGGCTCGTCATGTTCCAATAACATGAGTTCATCATTACCAGTCACGAGAAATCCAAATCTCGTAGGCTCTAGGCGAACTCTCCCTGATCTCCGAGGTTCACAAGTATCAGGCGGAGTCTCAAGTCCCTGTGATGCAGGTTGAACATCTTCAACCTGCTCACTCGGTCCAGCATCTGTCTGTAGTTCTCGAATTTCTTCGAGATCAACTCTACTCCCACTAATTCCCTTAGAGACGAACTCTCTCTCCAGGAATTTCCCGTTCCGAGCAATAAACACTTTATTCTCGACCGGGTTGTAGAAATAGTACCCTTTCGTTTCCTTAGGGTATCCTACAAACAGACACTTGTCTGATTTGGCGGATAGCTTATCAGAAGCCTGACGTTTCACGTAAACGTCACATCCCCAAATCTTCAAGAAAGACAAACTGGGACGTTTCCCAGTCCATATCTCATATGGTGTCTTCTGAACCGATTTCGTCGGACTCCTGTTCAGTATGAAAACAGCAGTCTCTAAGGCGTAACCCCAGAAAGATTTTGGAAGATCGGTCTGACTCATCATAGACCGTACCATATCTAATAGGGTGCGGTTCCTCCGTTCAGACACGCCATTCCACTGTGGCGTTCCAGGAGGGGTCAACTGTGAAACAATTCCACAGTCCACCAGATAGTCAGCAAACTCTTGGCTCATATATTCGCCACCGCGATCTGATCGCAATGACTTAATAGTCTTGCCAAGCTGGTTTTGTACTTCGTTTCTGAAAGCCTTGAACATTTCAAGAGTTTCAGATTTATGTCTCATCAAATAGACATAACCAAATCTACTGAAATCATCAGTAAATGTGACGAAATACAAATAACCTCCTCTAGCGGGTAAGCTCATGGGCCCACATACATCACTATGTATTAGGTCCAATAGCTCTAACGCCCGTTCTCCTTTTCCACTAAAAGGAGACTTTGCCATTTTACCCATCAGACAAGATTCGCATGCTTCAATCGATTCATAATCGAAAGAATCCAGAAATCCCTCAGAGAGGAGTTTCTGTATGCATTTCTCGTTGATGTGGCCCAAACGACAATGCCAGAGATAGGTCGGGTTTAAGTTGTTCGGCTTAAACCTTTTCGCATTTACGTTATATACGGACATGGAATCGGAAGGTAGATCGTTCAAGACATACAATCCATTCACAAGGTAACCATTATCATAATAGACATCGTCTGTGAACATCATCAGGTTCTTATTCTCAATAACAAACCGAAAACCATCTAAATCCAAACAGGAAATAGAAATGATGATTCTGCTTATAGCAGGCACAAAGTAACAATTACTCAGTTCTATAACCAGTCCAGACGGTAAAGATAAATCATAAACGCCGACAGCTAATGCAGCAACTTTTACTCCATTCCCGACGCGTAGATCCACTTCACCTCGAGCCAACGTCCTACTTCTTCTTAGACCCTGCACATTTCCACAAATGTGTGAGGCACATCCGGTATCCAATACCCAGGATGAAGAAGTGAATACGTTAGCTTCGATAACGTAAATACCTGAAGTAGAAGCTTCAGCAAGCTTCTTCTTCTTCAGATCTTCCAAGAAGAGTTTGCAATTCCTTTTCCAATGACCAATTTCATGGCAGAAATGGCACTCTCCTTTCTCAGGTTTAGGCTTGGCGTTGTTGGCAACATTTGCCTTGCCTTTGCCCTTTCCCTTGGAACGCTTCCGCTTTTTCGAACCCTTCGAAATAACGAGCACGTTCTTCTCGACCTTAAGGCTCGTCTCGGCCGTTTTCAGCATCCCATGCAGTTCGGTCAAGGTCTTATCCATGCCATGCATATGATAGCTCATAATGAACTGATCATAGCAGTCTGGAAGAGACTGGAGCACAAGGTCAGCAGCCAACTCCCTGTCGATCCTCAAGCTATAACGCTCAAGTTCTTCAAGATGACCCTTCATCTTAAGAACATGAGCGCTAACCGATTGCCCTGCCGTCATACGGCATGCAAGTAGGTTCTTCAACGTGTTGTATTTCTAACCACGCGCATGCTCTTGGAACATAGTCTTCAACTGCTCGAGCAGATCAAAGGCGTTGACGCCCTCAAACTGTCGCTGCAGTTCAGGAGACATTGTCCCGAGCATGAGGCAAGAGACCTCCAGGTCATCGTTCTGATGCTTCAACCAAGCATCACGAACGGCTCTCGCAGCGTTGGCCGGGGGCTCATCAGGAAGAGCCCCTTCCAGGACGTACATCTTCTTCTCGTTCCTGAGAACAATTCTCAAGGTCCGATACCAGTCCAAGAAGTTCGTCCCAGTCAGCTTATCCTTCTCAAGGATAGATCGCAATGACACAGTTGGTACACTACCACCTGTCGCCATGTCCTACAGAGATAAACAGAACAACACAATATGCAATATCAATTAGTACAATACTAATCATAGCAAAACTATTACGGATGACATGATGCAAAATATGAGATAACTCCCACTAAGAAAAATAACCCTCTAGTAATTTTCTTAGCAGGCTAAGATCCATATTTCACATAGACTTGAGTCAGCTTTGGCATGACGCTCAAGCCTATGCTATTTAGGTAGACATCCAATGTCAATCACATCCAATGTGACTCTTAGATCGTTTATGAGAAAACAGTATCATTATACTATTGAGTGAAAACTATTACGGATGACATGATGCAAATATGAGATAACTCCCACTAAGAAAAATAACCCTCTAGTAATTTTCTTAGCAGGCTAAGATCCATATTTCATATAGACTTGAGTCAGCTTTGGCATGACGCTCAAGTCTATGCTATTTAGGTAGACATCCAATGTCAGTCACATCCAATGCGACTCTTAGATCGTTTATGGGAAAATAGTATCGTTATACTACTGCATATTTCTATTCCCATCTATACCGTTAGGTCCAAGTCCAACTTGATAACCCAACTCAAGCCGAACCATTTTCGAACATATGAGAACCATCATTTCTCCATCTTGTCTCACAAAGATTGTCTGGTATGCTCAGCTTTGGCATGACCCATACACAGACGATCGAAGCCTTGACAAGTGTTCGAAACATGGGCGGTATCAGCTTGAAATTATGACAAGGGGTTTTATCGTTATCAAGAGACAGCTTATTACTTTCGAGAAATGAGAAGCACAATTTCTCAATTCTTGTCTCACTTAAATAATTCGGTATGCACGGCTTTGGCATGTCCCATACACGAATTACCAAGGTCTTGGCAAGAACTCTACTTGTAATAGATTTGTTCTCGATTGATCAAAATATAACAATTATATTTTGATCTGACTCTGTTACTTAGCCCGAATAGACCATCTATTCAGCTTAGTAAACTTAGTCCCGAAACTCCCACTCAATCAAGTAACTCTCATACTTGATCAAGTCTTATGCACTTAATTCATGTAGACCCTCTACATAATTAAGTCATAAATCATAAACAATCATGATTAACTCAGTCAAGTAATCATTACTTAACCGAATCGAATTCAGAAAACGCGAAACTCCGAAAACAGGTGGTTGGTCCGGGGCTGACCAACTTTTGGTCCGCCGGACCAAACCAACACAGTACACGGACTCAGCTCGGACCAGGAGGAAGACCGGCTGAGTAACCGGAGTTGGTCCGGGGCTGACCAGTGTTGGTCCGCCGGACCAAGATCACTCAGTCAGCTCTCTCGCTCCGGACTGGGTTCGGTAAGCGCGATCCTGAAGTGCTGGTCCGGCGGACCAACCTTTTGGTCAGCCGGACCAGACACACTCAGTCCACTTAGGCTCAGCTCAGACCAACTTTTGGTCCGCCTGTTTTACAACGTGTGGTCCGGGGCTGACCAGATGTGGTCCGCCGGACCGCACGTGCAAATGTCGTCCTGACCAGCCTGTGGTCTGACTGATCCAATACGTTTCCTGGTCAGCGACTGACCATTTCTTGGTCAGCCGGACCGCACGTGTTGGAACAGTCTCGGACCAAGGAAAAATTGCGTCGGACCGAAGTGTTCATCTGGTCCGCCGGACCAACGTTTGGTCCGCCGGACCAAGAACACTTTGGTCCGATTTCTCCTCTTTTCTGGTCCGCCGCCCGGTCAAAGTCAACGTTTGCGGTCCGGGGCTAACCAACTCTTGGTCAGCCGGACTACGTGATTCTGGGAAAAATTCAGACGAAAATTTTCATCTTGATCTGATTTTTGGCTCCGTTTGAATCCGTTTTTCGCTCAATTTTCTTGAGTCAATTCATGATTTAGTACTCTACATATCTAAGTATAGTTTCATAAATTAATCTACCATAGATTTCAATTTATGACAGACTTTTACTTAGATCATAAACAAGCAAAATCAAGTTTGAAACAATTTTCAAACTTGCTCAAATGTGATCGTTCTTCACCGAAACGAAGAACCGAGCTCTGATACCACTGATGGGTCGCACGGGAACCTCGAGCACCGGTTCACAACCGGTCTCGGGTCTGGTCTGCGGGCTTGCGCAGCGGAGATTGCGTTCAAAACGATTTTGAACCGCCCACGGACCATTGTTTCGATGAAGAACTTACTTGAGAGAAAAGCTAACCTTTTGATTCTGAATCTGTAAGGTTGGCTTGATCACAGCAGAGGTGTTGAATGAGCCAACACCCTCTTGAGCAGTCCACACCCTTGGGATGGTTTCCAACACTTGGAAACTTGCTTGCTAGAGCTTGAAGAGATCAAATCTCTTGTGTATGATCTAAAGAACACCTTCTTGAGCTTGGGAGGGTTTTAGAGCAATCTTAGCTCTTCTGGAGGTTAAGGGACGAAGTGATAATGAGCCAAGTCGTTCCCTACCTCTTTTTACCAAGAAAAGCCGAGATTTTCGCAATTTG
>NW_010965372.1:1063515-1076626 GCF_000463585.1 Tarenaya hassleriana | reverse complement strand
CGAAAACGCTCGCGATCCGGCGGACCAGAATTCGGTCCGCCGGACCAAGCCTTCTGGTCTGGGGCTGACCAACTCTTGGTCAGCTCCGGACCAGGGAGTATTTCGGTCAACAAGTCCGCCTGTCCAAGTCCGTCTGGTCCGGGGCTGACCAACTCTTGGTCAGCTCCGGACCAGACCTCAATAACGGAGAAAAATCTGATTTTTCTCGTCCGTTCGCTCCCGTACATACACGTTCATCCCATATGTGTATGACCCTTTAGGCTCCTCCGAATACGGCAGTAAACGCGAGATCCAATCTCGCTTTACAAATCATAAGCGGTCTCTAGCAAGACATTATGATTACCCGTATCGGTAAGAGTTAGATGTGATCTAACCGAAAAACCAGAGATAGCTCAAACGATGATCCTCTTTGTCACACGATATCATAATCGAACTCATAGTTCGAAATGCTTTGTCGTATCCCGAGTAGACTGTAAGAGATAGATGACATTCATCTATCGTGTGGCCACACATTTCCACAGTCTCACTCCTACGACGGGCCCAAGCGATATCTCTCTCTTTCGAGAGGGACAAAGTTCCATCTTGACTATCTACTATCCAATACATGATTCGTAATATACCCGAACCCCGTCTTTATAGTCATCCGGTTAAAGACGACGTTTGACGCAGTCAAAGTACATTACTCGTCATGATGGATACAATAGATATCTCAGGTCTGAGGATCCAAAGTGAACCATCAAATGAGATTCAAGTCATGGATTATATCCAATCGACAATCTCACGCGAGTCATCCAGTTACTTGTTCCAAACAAGTACTCATGACCGTGATCCGTATCCAATACACATGATCATCATTATGATCATCCATCACGCCTCATGTTAGTCTTAATTCATCATTGTTCTCACAATGACAAGCGACTAAGGAATTTAGGATCGTACATCACGATCCATGGATTATCATTATTTATCAAATATGCAAAATAATAAATAAATAATGTATTCATCCAATAAATACATCGTATCATACATCGTTCTCATATCGTATGATCATTCTAGAGCATCATATCCATCAGAATTCACCGTGATACGATGAATACCGTTCATAACCTAAGGCTTAAGATTGATCGATCTATGAGAAGCATCATATTTTCTTTGCAGAGTCCGACAAACACAAGTGTGAACCCCATCCTACAACATTGGTTTCAGTTTAGCTAGGCTAATTTGAAGTTTTTCCGTTTTTTGTTTGCCCACTTACGCACTTGGGAATCCCTATTTCTGTATAGTTTTAATTTAGTTGTACTAAACACTTATTTTGGAGGTAATACAATCACATTAAAACAAAAAAAAAAAAATTGTTGGTCTTTCACATAATATGGCGTTTTCGTGCAACCCGTTGTTCTTTTTTAACAAAATTACTTTTCATATTAACTAAAATCCAATCGAACGGAATTAAAATTGAATCGAGTCAAATTTCTTTAGCTTTCAAATGTTGTCTATCAAATTATTGTATTCGATTTAAATATCTTAAACCCTAACAAATTGTGAAAATAACCCGATAAATATCTGAATTAAAAAACAGAAATCGTGGCAATGGTGAATAAATTTTTAAAAAACTCTATGTAGAAAACGAAAGAAGAGTTCGATGAACTTCAACAAAAAAAGAAGAGTTCGATGAACTTTCACAAAAAAAAAAAGAAGAGTTCGATGAATGTGCGGCAGGAAGGACACCGAAGCTCAGGCTGTCTCTCGTCCCTTGGAACACATTTAGGGCTATCGACAGTATTTTATTGTTTTTTCGGTTTCCTGACCAGCGGAGATTTCCTTTTTTTATTGAATTTATTCATTAAGTTTATTATTGTTTTTAAACCAACCCTTTTAAACCTTATATATATATATATATATTGAGGTTAATAACGACTGTAAATAAATACGGGAGAAAATGTAATATTAATGGGTATATTTCATTCGCATGGTTAGTCAGATCCTTTTTTAGTTTATTCGTTTTCTTTAATCCAATCTTATTATTTTCCTCGTTTCTTTTATTAGGTTATTTTTAATTGGACCGTCTAACGACTTGCTCATAAATCTAATGTTCAACTATGTATCCATTAACGAGATATTCTCACTCCATATCGTATAAGATATAGTTAAACCGAATCTCCGGTGAATTTTTTAGTTATAAAAAAACGAGACATTATTGTGCAATCTAATATATCATTCTTTTTCTCATATTTCAAACACACGCAATAAAAAAAAACGACCGCATATGATGTATCATTATATGATCATTCAAATTTAGTGAGAACCATATTCTTTAATTCGAGTATGTATATTTACCAGAGCCGTCTCATGAATTTTAGAGGCCATGTTCAATATATATATATATATATATTAATAATTATTTTTTTTATAATTTTTAAAAGTTAATTATTAAATCATTATAAATCATATTTAGTTTAAATTAGATTATAAAATAAAAATTAATAAATTTCTAGAAATATTTAATATTGTTCAAAATGTACGAATTAATAGATAAAATTTCAAATTATATAAAAATAAAATAAAACTATAACAAATAAATTATCTTATTATTACAATATAAAATTTTAAAAAACACATCAATTATTAGTTTTAAAGAGTAATCCAAATTAAAATAAAATTTATTTTTATAAAATTTTGTTTATTTTTTTTTATTTTTTATACTGATAGTACAATAATAATGATTAAAATTATACAATAATAGTTATCTTTTATACTCATTTATTTATTTTTTAAAATGTATAATGTTTTAAAATTATTATATTTGTTATTTGATTTCAATATTGAAAAATATATAATTACTGCACTATAAAATATTTATTATAATTTAAAAAATTTAATCTTTTTAAAAATTTTAATTTATACTAGTTTTTATTTTATTTAAATTGCTAATACATACCAAACTATAAAATAATATTAAAAAAAGTGAGGCCCCAAAAACTTAGGGGCCATGTACGGATGATCCAGCTGTACCCCTATAAGACGGCCCTGATATTTACATACACACACAAATTTCTTTTTATACATTTTTTTACATGAACACAAAGTTTACCATTAAGGAAAAAAAAAACAAGAAAATAAGAAGAAGATTAAAGAAAGCCTGAAAGAATTCAGACGTGATATCATAAAATGTCTTGAAAAAACCCAACATTATCACACCGCTCATATTATTATATAATATTAAAAAAAAAAGTTTGTAAAGAAGCAAACTGTTAAATGAGGAAACAACAAACAGAGATGAAAAAAAAAATCTTTGGCGATCTAACGTCAAAAATAGAAATAAATATAAAATAAACGACCGCCTTTCTTATTTATGGTCCAATTCAGACCGTGAAGGGTCCATGCATTGTATGTGTTAAAAGTGATTCATAGGATGATATCACGAACTAATCTCTCAACTTCATAAAATAATTTTTTTTAAATTATATGATCTTTTAAAATAATATTTAATACAGAAATGCAAATAACTTTTGGATTCACGTATATTTCGCCGACCCGTTAGAAGATTTAATTGGGCTAAAGTTATATAAAAAAAATGCAAACAACTCTCGAGTGGGGTAACGTCAAAATTAAATTAAATTTAAATAATTATAATAATATATAGGGAAAAAACCCTCTGTTCCAGAATTTATAATTTGGTGTAATATAAATTTCTGAACTTGCAGAGGTATCTATTAATTCTCAAATTTGCAAAATTAAACATGGTAATTATTGAACTTGTTAAATCGTTCCATAACCGTTCTTAAGATTAATTGGTCAAAAAACCGGGTTGACCTGTCCAACGTGGCATGTGACGGGAATCGCATACGTGACAAAAATTTTCTGAACTGACGTCACATGCCACGTTGGACAAATCAATCTGTTTTTTTGACCAATTAATCTTAATGACGGTTATGGAACGATTTAACAAATTCAGTAATTACCATGTTCAATTTGATAAGTTTAAGAATTAATAGACACCTCTACAAATTCAAAAATTTATATTACATCAAATTACAAATTCAGCAATTTTGAGGTTTTTTTTCCCAGCCTTTCTTCGCCGGAGGGTTCTATCTCTAACCACTGACCGACGCGAAGCTGAGGACTGCACCTCTATATGCCACGTGGCAAATACATGCCTACGTGTCATCTTACTTCAAGACATATTTTTGAAAGCCGCCGCGTGCATTAGACCTGACCGTATCTAGTATTTATTTATTTATTAAAATTAAATATAATCCTTTGTATTTGATTTATTTGATACCATTAATCTATACCGGAAATATGTAAATTCGACAATATTAGTGCATATTAGTTACCTCTTAACCAAACAAATTTTACATATTCTCGTCTATAAATTAATGATGAAATAATCAAATCCCACAAACAAAATATATATTTTTTTGGTTAAAAACAATTATATATAAGTTGCACGCGACCGTGTTTAATAACAAACTAACCGGTTTAATAAATAGTTTTATTTGTTGAAGAACCAACCGAACCACTCATCCGAGAAGACCCACACAAGGAACACTTCCGAATCAAAGAGAGGCTTTGAAGGAAGATCGTATACATCAAATACAGATCGTCATGCTACTCAAACATGATATGTTTAGGTATGATTTAATCTGTTTATATTCGAAGGGATATAATCATAGTATTCGGAATTGCTAGGCGATTATTATTGTTACTACTGATAATAGATAATCAATAATTAAAATTTAAATAGTTTAACAATTGAAACCGAATTAAAACATCTATTCCGTTCAAAGTTTAAATTCCAAATTTGAAAAGGGATATTCACCTAGATTTCTTAATTTTTGGAATTAATTTGAGTAATTGATCCAAAATACTCCGTTATCATAATAATAATAATAATAAATAAATAAATAGATACTAATAAATATGTATGATTTATTATTCATATTTAAGATAATGAAACATAAATTGTGTGTTTAAATGTTAGATAAGTGGAGATTGTATTAGTGAGGATGGCATGGTGTTAATCGGGCCGGTTCGGCCTAAGTTCGAAGTCCGATTTTATAGGCTTTAGGCTCGAGCCGACCGATCCGACTCGATCAATTCCTTTGTACTTTGTTTTTTATTTGTTATTATTTTTTTACAAAAAAATATCGGGTTTTTAAATCGGTTCGAAGTCTGAAATTTGATTTGAACTCAATCTGAAAGCCCGATTTTTTTCGAGTAAAAAAATTTAGACTTGAAATCCGATATTTTTTGAGTGGGTTCCGACCGGATTTCGGTATTCGCACCTAAATTGACACCTTTAGAGAACAATACGATGAAAATATACACAATTTATTTTCGGGTAAAAATGGATTTTTTTATAGAAAAACTTAGATTTATGTTATTTTAATGTTTTTTTTTATGAAATGTGATTGTTATATTTCTATCGTAGTCTCACGGACAATACATATGTAATAATTCGCTTTACAAAAAGATCAAAAGACAAGGATTCCCATGATAACGGGCAAAAGACTAAAGAAATGATAGCTAGTTAAAGCGATACCATAATTGAATGGGTTTGTTGATTACTCTTCCTCCCGGTTTGTGCAAGGAGATTAAGATGTTCCTCATCGCTTTATCAATTCTGACCAGCATCTGCGGTAAGAGACATACAGTGTTCCGATGCGTTCTTCCATTCCTTTCCTTCCAAAGCTCATACACTATGAGTTGTATGAGATGTCTCTTGATAAGCTTTCCGACTTTAGGGCACGAGATCATTGGTTGGTTCAGCCATTGCAAACACCTCACCGGGTCCGTGACGGATATTTGATGACAACCTCTAAATTTACCTGCATAATGAGACCAAATCGCAGCACTGTATTCACAAATGAAGAACAAGTGAGCATGGTTTTCGACCTCTTTATAACAGAGTATGCATCTATTCAGGGCTTGAATTCCCCAACGAGTGAGTCGGTCCATTGTAGGCCGCCGCTGTTGCAGGGCCTGCCATATCACGAAGGAGTGTCTCGGTATTGCGCCACTGAACCAAACAAGAGGGTACCAAGTAACCTCTGGTGCGGATGCCCGTACTTGTTTCCATGTGACGAGCAATAAACGATGGAAGATACTCACCGTCTTTGTACCGCCATGTGGGATAGTCTGCCCCTTTCTCAGATCGAGGTGGATCCGTAGCCGATAGTATAATTTGTAACTCCTGGATCTTGTCGTTCCTTGCTCCGGGAAGAACCCATTGCTCGTCTCTCGTGGCATCCTTCACCCTTGCTGATTTCGGTAACCTGAGTAGTGTAGGTCCTGAGCTTCCGATATACTCAATTAGGGGGCCAACATCCAGCCAACAATCAAACCAAAAAGAGGCAGTTGCCCCATCCCCAACATTCATCCTGGTGAATTGTCGAACCTGGTCTTTCAAAGCAAGTAGCTTTCCCATGTTCCACGTTGCGTTTGTCTTCAAACTGCATTCACACACTACGAAATGGATGAAAAGAGTAGTGAAAATGACCTTAAAACCAACCTAGAGCAGAAGCACAAAATAAAAATGTTATCCACTGGCAAGTACGTGTCATTCCTCAATGGTTCGATTTCCTTAATCGTTAAGCAGGGTAGCCGTTTCGGGATTCGGTTCGAAATTTTAACGGATCGATTCGGGAATAGTTTATTCGGTATTCTAAATTTGTATCAAATTAGCACCGTATATTATTCGATTCGGTTCGGTTTCGGTTTCAGTTTTTGTTTAAAAAATATATATTTTTTTAAGAAAATTTCGGTTTTTCGGGAATTTTATAAAGTTCGGTTCGGTTCGAAAAATTTAGTTCTGTAAAAAACATATCGTTCGGAAATTTTGAATAATACGATCCAAAAAAAATACTGAAATTTTTTATTCGGTACGGTTCCGAAACAACCACCCCTATTTAAAACCCTATTTAAAAGTCCTAGAGTTCAATACTTATAAAAGAAATGAGCGAATCCTTAACTTTGCGGTTAATAAATTAGAACATAGCAATTTTGATTTCGGTTTAAATTGAATTAGAAATTGTTATTAGGAACGTAAAAGTGACGCAAAACTAATGGGATTCGGATCAATTCGAAAACAAAATTCACAAAAACAAAATTTGTTAAACCCCTAAAAAAGTATGTCCAAATTAAATTGAATATTCAAATGTCCATAAATTCGAGAGCCAGCTAAGGAGTTTGATGATATTTGGATTGGCAAATTCAATGTGCGGATGTATCATCAAAACACGCCGTAACTTAAAAATATCTTAAAATTATTTACCTTTTTTTAGATGACTTGCTATATATATATATATATATATATGTGTGTGTGTGTGTGTGTGTATGTTATATATATATATATATATATGTGTGTGTATATGTTAATATCAAGATTTCGAAATAAATTGTTGTTATATTTCGAATGAATTTAAATATAGTTTATTTTAAATAGAATTTTTAATTCATATCTTAATAATAAAAATATATAAATCAAATTTAAATAAAAAAACACACTAAAATAATTCTATAGGAATTGAAACTCTTCGTATTTTCCAAAGGTTCAACATTGGAAAAAAAAAACTTAGGTATTAAGAAAACAAAACAAAACTATATATGATGAAAAAAAAAACCAAGTCAGTGTTTACAAAAAAAAAATAAGGGGGTAATCAGATACCTGAACTGGACATGACAATGCGCCGTATGATGACACGTGTTTCACGGACCCTCCACCCACTATAAAAGCCACCATTGCTACTCTCGAGCTGAACTCACACACACTCAGCTCGCAGCAGAACCAGAAAAAAAAAAAAAAAAAACTCAAACGATGGATGTTCATCAGGGAATAGCCACCCGATAGTACAATAATAATGATTAAAATTATACAATAATAGTTATGACCAACTCTTGGTCAGC
This sequence comes from Tarenaya hassleriana, assembly GCF_000463585.1. NCBI lineage: Eukaryota > Viridiplantae > Streptophyta > Magnoliopsida > Brassicales > Cleomaceae > Tarenaya > Tarenaya hassleriana. The sequence continues at coordinate 1,068,718 of NW_010965372.1, read as the reverse complement.
TCCGGACCAGGGAGTATTTCGGTCAACAAGTCCGCCTGTCCAAGTCCGTCTGGTCCGGGGCTGACCAACTCTTGGTCAGCTCCGGACCAGACCTCAATAACGGAGAAAAATCTGATTTTTCTCGTCCGTTCGCTCCCGTACATACACGTCCATCCCATATGTGTGTGACCCTTTAGGCTCCTCCGAATACGGCAGTAAACGCGAGATCCAATCTCGCTCTCGGGCTCTGGCACTGGCACAGCCGCCGGGTCAGGGTCGGGGTCGGAATCGGAGAGAAGGCAGATGCTTCAGAGGTTACAGAGCGTCGGGTTTCCGGTGTGTCTCATCGGAGGAACGGTGGAAGCGCCGCCGCTGATGGTTTGGGGAGGAGAAGGAGAGGACGAACCGTTGCACGGCGAGGTGTCGGTTATGGGGATGTCACGGAGGATGGAGGACGAGATTTCCGCCATGACTAAGCTTTGTCATCCCGACATCAACGGCGGTCGACCGGTTCATTACTTCGCCGTGTACGACGGCCATGGCGGCACTCACGTAAGAAATTCTAACACAAACCCTGCAAGAACATGCATGTTTCCAAGATATTTAACCTAATCATATATATATATATATATATATATCCTCTGTTCTGAGCAGGTGTCGACTCTATGCAAGGATAATATGCCGACGCTGGTGCAGGAAGAGCTGGAACATGTGGGCCATAACCAAGAAAACGAGAACGAGTGGAGGAGGGCGATGGTGAGGAGTTTCCAGAGGATGGAGGACATAGCGCTGAGCCCTTGCATCTGCGGTGGCACGGACCAACATCCATGTAGCTGCGACCCTGACGAGACCGCCTACTGCGGTTCCACCGCCAACGCCGCCGTTCTCACCCAATATTTCATCCTCGTCGCCAACACCGGCGACTCTCGCGCCGTCCTTTGCCGTCGGGGAGGAGCTATTCCCCTCAGTTTCGACCACAAGGTATGTGTGTGAATATATATATACATATATACATATATATATAAAGACTGGATAAAAATTGTTTACTGGGTCATGTTTCTTATTGGTTAAAACCCACTTGTTTTATTTGTAGCCGGACAGGCCAGATGAGCGTGCAAGGATCGAAGCTGCTGGTGGCCAAGTTTTAAGCCTTTATGGACCTCGTGTTCAGGGAATTCTAGCCACCTCCCGGGCAATAGGTAACGTGTATATATACATATATACATACATATATATATATGTTCAACTCAATATAGTGATTATACACACACACACATGATAATTAATCATCGTGTTTGATAAACTGAGTGGTTCACAGGGGATCAGTATCTGAAGCCACTGGTGTCATGGGAGCCGGAGATAACGATGATGAGAAGGGAGCCTGAGGACGACTGTCTGATAATAGCAAGTGACGGACTTTGGGACGTGCTGTCGAGCCAGGAGGCCTGCAACATATCCCGACAGTGCCTGTCGGAACGACCGCCTGTCAGAAGACCTCGAAGAACTCAGCTTAATCTTAACGAGATACCTCAAGACGATGACGACGGCGATGGTCGTGACGCGAGAGATTCCCATTACCGTTACAGGTGCCTGTTTGCCGCCGCGCTTCTCACCCGTGTCGCCGTCACCATGAATAGCCACGACAACATCAGCGTCATCGTCGTCGACCTCAAGAGCGGTGTATGATGATGATGATCATCATCATCATCATGCATGATCCATTCCCCAAGGGGATATGCTGGTTATGTGTTTGGTTTAAGGTCTTTTTAAGGGTTTTTTTTTTAAAGCTATGGAGAAACATGTGTTTCTGAGTTCCGAGTTCAAGTCAGCGAGTTTCAAAGTCTAGTTTCTGTACTTTGGAACCATATAATATATAATATGGTTTTTGTCTTAAATCCTGCTCGTCTCTTTTGGTTTGTTTCTGGTTATGTTTTATTTTCATTGCGAACATAATATATATATATATATATATATATATATAGTGTACCAATTTTGATTAGTTAGACCGCAACCAGAGTTAAGATAATGGGCCGGGACCTTGAGGCCCATATTACCGATGGATCCCAATTTCTATACAAGGTTGTGTTGAAATAGTAATTTCTGATTATTTTTTTTTGTTTGTAACTTGATGTTTTAGTTTCTCAAACTATGGAACTTTAATTCAACCAGAGATGATATATTAGTAATGTTTTATTTTCATAAAATCGTTTCGAAACATGAAGTCAATTCTGTTATACTTAAATTCAATTATAACTAAGGAATGGTTTTTTAGTCATTTGTATTGTTAGTTATTATATTAATAAAGAGTGTATAATATTCATTATATCCGCGGAAAGGAAATATCTCTGAAGTGGTAATTTAATTTCATAGAAAATAGTTATTTTTTTTTGTTGAATCAAAGTATATTATACAATATAATATGTTTTTGAGTGTGAGGGTTGTTTGCCAGTGAATAATCTTAAGACATAAAAAACATTGGTGTTTTACAGTTTATAATATATAATTAATAATCTCTTAGTAGTTATATAAAACGAATGAATATGATTAGAGTGGAAAAAATTGATACGTTGGTTGGTTAAGGCTTTATTCAGAATCAAAGAAATATGTTTTGACAAATAAAAAGTTTTAAATTTATATCCATATAATATTATGAAGTATGGACCAATATGGTACATTTATAAAAAAAAAAAAAAGTGGGTCTGTTCCGATTCGTATTTAATGTGATGTCTCTGTGTCACACTTCTGGTGGATATGCGTTGGTTGGCACGAAGCAATTGATCGTTAGAGAGCGTGTGAGCCCAAATGCAACTAAATAAATAAAATGCTTTAATTTATGCCATTTTGATTATGGAATTGGTAAATAATTCTGAATTTTGAAATTTTATCTTTAATTAGAGATTAGTAAACCCATTTTATTCATTTTTCAACGCACGATGTAATATCTGAAAAGCCGTGTAAAATGATGAAATAATCAAAATAAACTAAAACATGATCTATGCTATGGTATTGGTAAGGGACAACATGACAACACAAAAAAGAGTGATATAAAATTGAACTGTAATTATTTATTTTTGTATACAAATATAACAACTTTCTTATTCTATTACACTCAATTATTATTATTATTATTATTATTATTATTAATCATTCGTTGGACGGAAGGCTAGAAATTGTTTGAAATCCATATATGATCATATATAAATATTATTCTTAAGCCTCCACCTCCCTCTTTTGTCTGTAATATTTGGGTACTTTAATTCCAATTTTTTTTTAAATAGAATCAGCACCCTTGAATTTTTAAAAAAATAGTCGAAGAAAAAACCACTTTCTATAATTAAAAAAAAAAACCATGGTAAGGAGAATGTTCTTCTCTGCTTGTCTTTGACACTTTTTTTTTTTTTTACTTTAGGCTTTGGATAATTCATTTTCTTTGAATCACTCGCACACCTTTTCCTTGGAACCCATTTTTCACATTGTGAACCCATTTTTCACATTTAGCAAAGTCCAATGTCATGTCGCGTTGGGTTTCTAGACACTTGGGAGTTGGACCACCCCCTAAATGTTTTTTAAAATTATTTAAATATTTATAAAAAAAATAAAAAAGCAGCCGGTCAAACTTAAAATTGATATATATATATATATATATATATAAGGGTTTAGACCTTTTCCACAAGTTTGAACACAAAGATCGCTACTTATTTTTGAAAAAAAGAGGATCGTAGTTAAAAATTGGGATTTTTCTATACTATTATATATATATATATTTTGTTTTATACGGGTTCTTTGTTTTCGTGGTATTATATCCGATAAAATAGTATACAAAAAAGAAAAAAAAGGATAATTTTAAGTTGACAATTAGGGCATTTTAAAAGAATCGGAATAAACCCAATGTTGTGACTAGTGACTACTGATTTCAATTAAAGCATATTGAGATTATTAGAATTTGATGAACCTAAAAATGTAAGCTTTAGCTTTTATTTGTAATAAAAATGGTTGAATATGCATGTTATAAAAAAAATACAGTGTTCTGCTAAACATTAGAAGCATTTGTATCATATCTATTCATCGCCAAAAAAAGAAAAGAAATTCATTTTACTTGTTTGTGACAGGAAATTATGTATAATTCAGTTAACAAAAAGATTATGTATAATTTATTGAGTTTTTATAAAATAATGATACGATTATTGAAAATATTAGAGAATTTAAATTTATATGTTAAGTTTTTATTTGCTGCGTATTTTTATTGTATGAGAATTCTATTTTCTTATAATATAAGGATTTTTTTTCATGTTGTTTATTTAACCTAATTTTATTATAATGATAATAACTGATATTGTTATTATTAATTATGATATCTGGCCCTAAATCTCTTTCTGGTTTTGAAGTTCTGTTAGTGGACGACGATACTGACTATCCATCTGAAAATTTTCAAAGAATATTCAAATGACCCATAAATAGAATATATGAGTCTGATAGTGGAATATTATCTTCCGATATTTTATTTTAAAAATATTTTATTTTAGAATGATGTGAAGATTTAACAGAGAAATAAACCAAAATAAACTCTATAAAAAATAAATTACACGAGACTTATATTTTTGTTTTAAAAAAGACTTTGAAATAATATTACTTTCTGAACACACAGTATAATCTCGTCAGCAGACAATGATAAAATTCCAAGCAAGAGAAATAGTATAATCTCGAATTCTCCGTCTAATAAAAAATAAAATAAATACCTAATCCGCTGAAAACGACAGCTTCCGTGTCATCCTTCGGAACAAGTCGGTCCATTCTCTCAAACACTTGCAGAATTGCATGCCGTTTTCACTAACAAGTTGGTCCATTCTCTCAAATGCTTGCAGAACTGCGTGCCGTTTTCATTATGCCAAAAGTAATTTGACTAATTACATAGACACTCTCACATGGCCTTCTTAATTACCTCCACAATCAAACCCACGTGTAATCTCTCTCTCTCTCCTACTTTAAAAGTCAAATCTAATCACTCCTATTTACATTTTTTAATTTAGCAATGCATGCATATGTCATTAAATGTACATTGCCTATTATATATATGTGTGTACGTTGCGGCAAAAAAATGTATATTAGCAAAAAAAACGTCTTAAGTCAAGGTAAACTAAAGAAAATAAATTAATTTTAATTTGATATTTGCGTGATGGAAACGTAGATGTAGTGATTCATTAGTAATTAATTAAGGGGGAAAGAG
>NW_010965372.1:1041092-1063402 GCF_000463585.1 Tarenaya hassleriana | reverse complement strand
AAGAGTGTGATTAAAATCTCTGTCCACAAAAATTCCATTTCATAACAGCTCGCCTCTTTTCCCTCTCATTTAATAATAGAATTATTTTAATTTTAATAAAATTGCAAATATCGCCGGAGAAAGGACAAGTTTTTCGCATTGTATGGTTCGCTTCCTCTGACCAATCCGCTATGCCATCGCGACCCATTCCGGCGACGATGCCGCCGCCGCCTCCTCCGATCTTATTGTACTCAGCACCTTCGCCGTTGTTTACACGTGTCTCTCCGGTGACTCACGAAGAACCCACCTCGCGAGTATCTCCGCCGCTCGCGGTCGCCGGAGCCGGCGCTGGAATCTCTCTTTTCCTCACCCTTGCCGTATGCTTCTGCAAGATCAGCCGCAAGCGACCGCCGGAGGAAAATCCCTCGAAGACCTCTTCGCCTCCGCCGCCGCGTGAGTTCTCCTACTCGGCTCTCCGCCGCGCCACCGCCTCCTTCTCGCCGGAGAACCGTCTGGGCCAAGGCGGGTTCGGCTCCGTCTTCCGCGGATCCGTTGCTCCGGTGTCTTCCTCGGCCGCTCGGGAGGTCGCCGTCAAGGTAATGGATTCTGGGTCTCTGCAGGGGGAGCGCGAGTTCCAGAACGAGTTGTTCTTCGCCGCGAAGCTTGACTCACCTCGCGTCATCTCGGTTCTAGGGTTTTCACACGACCGGAAGCGACGCCGTATGCTTCTCGTGTACGAGCTCATGGAGAATGGGAATCTCCAGGACGCTCTACTTCACCGGAGATGTCCGGAGCTTATGGAGTGGAATCGAAGGTTTTTGGTCGCGGTTGACATCGCCAGAGGGATCGAGTACCTTCACAGCTTGGATCCGCTCGTGATTCATGGAGATATAAAGCCCAGCAACGTACTATTGGATCAATTCTTCGCCGCTAAAATCGCCGATTTTGGTCTCGCGAGGCTGAAATCAGACCAAGTGGAGGTCACTGTGGCGCCGGAGAATGATGGGTTCAAGGTCGATGGTAATGTCGGCGGCGGGGGAGCGGAGGACTACGGATCTGTAGTGGAGGAAGTCGAGAGTGTGATAACTAATACAACTGGGTATGAGGAATTCAACTTCGGCTGCGTGGATCAGTCGCCGGAGAGTGTCCCTAAGGTTCCTGGGTCTGTGACTGCTTCTCCGGAGACAATAGAGGCACCGGCCGAATCGCCGGAGACGACAGCTACAGCCGCCTCCGTTTCGCCAGAAATGGCGGGTAAAGTCAGCGAGGAAGTCGAGAGTGTGATAACTAATACAACTGGGTATGAGGAATTCAACTTCGGCTGCGTGGATCAGTCGCCGGAGAGTGTCCCTAAGGTTCCTGGGTCTGTGACTGCTTCTCCGGAGACAATAGAGGCACCGGCCGAATCGCCGGAGACGACAGCTACAGCCGCCTCCGTTTCGCCAGAAATGGCGGATAAAGTCAGCGTCTTGGACGGTGTTGAGAGCGATAAGGATGCTGGTAACGTGTTGAAAAGGAATGGGAAAGAGATCAAGAACGGATCGAGCAAAGATTGGTGGTGGAAGCAAGAGGGTGTTGCGGATCGAGGGAAAGTGAAGGATTATGTAATGGAATGGATTGGATCCGAGGTGAAGAAGGAGAGACCGAGCAGCGAATGGATCAGGGAGACGACAGCTCCTTCGTCAAGCAAGAGACTGGAGAAGAAAAAGAGCAGCAAGAGACTAGAATGGTGGATTTCACTGGACGAAGAGAAGGAAAAGAAGAAGATGAAGAAGCGTAGGATGATGAGGGAGTGGTGGAAGGAAGAGTACGGCAAAGAACTCGCCAAGAAAAAGAAGGAAAAGAAGAAGAAAACTCTTGAATCAGAATTCCACAGTGATGATCTGGGTAGCAATGTGGATCAATGGTGGCACAAAGAGGAAGATATGCACTCCGAGAGAAAGAAGAACAGGAAGAAAACAAGAGGCGGTAGCACTAACAGCATAGGAAGCAGCATAGATTGGTGGCTAGATGGGTTAAGTGGTGAACTATGGAGAGCTCGAAGGAACAGTCACGACTCGGTGAGTGGTGAGATAACTAGGAGTGTCGGAGTAAGCAGCACACCGAGCATGAGAGGAACCATGTGTTATGTGGCACCAGAATACGGTAACATAGGCGATGTGTCTGAAAAATGCGACGTCTATAGCTACGGTGTATTGCTGTTGGTGCTGATTTCTGGACGACGCCCACTTGAGGTGACGGGAACCGCGTCTGAGATCCAACGCGCAAATCTAATGTCGTGGGCACGTAAGCTAGCGAGAAGGGGGAGACTTCTCGAACTGGTCGATCAAAAGTTACAGTCTTTGGATCAAGAACAAGCACTGTTATGCATCAAAGTGGCTCTGCAGTGCCTGCAGAAGTCGCCCATTTCACGACCCTCGATGAAAAACGTCGTGGGAATGCTGACCGGAGAGATTAGTCCACCTGAGTTGCCGTCCGAGTTTTCTCCCTCACCGCCTTCGCAGTTCCCCTTCAAGACTGGGAGGAAGCGCCACTGAGGGTTTTTTCTTCCTAGGATCTTTAGCCAGCGTGTAGTTCTCTTCTGGTCATTGTAGATAGAGATATCATATCAATTGGTTCTTATGTGTTCTAACATTTTAGAGTTATAAAGATCATACCTTTTGGGTTTTGGTTGGTTTGGACTTTGGTTCATCTTGGTTTTCTAGCTTTTGTAGCCTGCACTATACTGGGTGTCAAACGTATCGATCCGGACCGAGTCCGCACTCAGCCTGAGAGTATCATGTTTGGACTCGAGTCGGCCTGAATTTTTTTGGGTCTATAAAACCGAGCCGAAGTCTGGTACTTTAAGATTCGGGTTCAAAAGGGTTTTTTCTTCATTTAAATTAATATTTTAAATCTGAAACCCGATTTGAGTCTGGTAAAAAAAACTCGATTTTTTTCTGGGACGTACAAATTTAAGTTCAAATCCCATCATTTTTCGGATGGATTCGGATCAAATTTCAGATCTTTGACACCCTACTACATGGATTGCCACTTGCTTCTTCTCAAAACACTGTTTGATGATCATTTGTACCTTACTTTGTGCTTACTTAAATCAGTGGGCCAACTTTTTTTATTTGGAAGCCCAATAAAAGCCCAATACAAACTCGATTAGAACCTGTGGAAGTTGCAGCCCGGCCCATAAGGTAAATGGACCTTTGGGGATTGGAATCGCAAATTCTAATGGGCATGTAATATAAAAGCCAATTTTACGAGTTCTCTTTATATATAGTCCAAAGTTTGCTACAAATGATAGAATCTATGGAAAGATTGATGAATTGCGGCCTAATTAATCTCTAATAACATTGCAAGTAATTTATATTGTGATTTAATCCTTCGAACTTAAAATATAACGTGTGAATATATAAGGCTTGAAGTAAATTAAATATTAAATTTCTATGCAAAGGAGATTATGCCGTGGTTGGTCAATGATTTAAATTTCATAAACAGAGGTTCAATCATTCGCAACACAGTTTTCATATGTTTGATGTTATATTATTACATCACAACAGAAAAACCGCTACACAGTGAATTAGTTTTCTGAAAAATGAAGTACTTATTAAAATCAATATTATTTAAGAAAAGATTGATATTTTCTCAATTGTAGTCTAAAAAAAATCAAATAAAATAGTTATAATATTTCATACTATTTTCTTTATTTAAAAATTTATGTACATACATCTTTTTTGTTTCTACTGAAATTATTTACATTACATATCCACAATATAGAAAAAACAGCCAAATTAATGGGATACAATAAATTTAATTCATATGGACGCATTAAAATAATTAAAATTAACATATCAATTAGTTGAATTCATGATGGGTTATCGCAATAATAGATCTCATTCTAATCGATAAAGAGAATGATTAATTGTGATCAAATTAACCTCTAATTAACATTGCATATAATTTATAACGTGGTCTGAATTAATTAATCTAAAGACAAAACGATGTGTGGGAATGTATATAGATATGTGTCGAAGTAAATTAAATATTAAATTATATACAAAGGAGATTATGTCGTTGTTGGTCAAAGATTTTAAAGTTGGACCCTAATTTGCATTATGTACCACCATTTTAATCCGAATAAAATATATGTCGGCAGTGCCGGAAATCATTTTTTTTAAATGTTCAATCATTAACTCAAAGGCCAATTAGTTGTGTTTATGTATATGTATTCCCAAATTTTTTTTTGTTAGTATATTCCCAAATGTTTGTTGTTTTCAAATTTTACTATTTAATATATGGTTAGTAGTAAAATTAATATTCCATAAGAATATTGAAACAGTGTGATGTGTCAAAAGACATGAAATCCAATCTTACAATATCTTATTTAAATAATATAAATATCTAAAAGATAAAAATAAATAAATCTAAATATTATCGTAATCTTACAAAATCTCTTGATACAATATAAAAAATCCAAAATGAAAATTAAAATATTATTGGCAAAAAAATTCATCATAATTATTTATAATAATTATATACAAATTTCTTATAATAAGATTGTAAAACATACACATATAACGATTATTCTAGATATAAGATATGTTTCTTATAATCTGTTACAATTTAAAGAAAAACCTTGGTGTTGTAACGTAGAAATACACCTAATTTAATTAAAATAGCATATCAATTAATTGAAAATCAATACCAACGCAAGGCATAAACAACTCTAACTAGTTTGAAATTTGTAACTAAGAAGATCCAACGAAATAATATGCACAAAGAATTATCAATTGACTTCTACTATTGCTTTACTTACGAAGGAGAACTAGATAAGTTTTAACCATTTCATAATATTTTTAAAATGTATATATTTGTATGAAAATTTTAAAATAATTGGTATGTTTATATGAAAATATATTTTATGTATTTTTATGGAATTTTATTTCTTTAAGAGGAAATATTATTTTTTAGATAACAATATTCATTTTTATTTGAAAATTTTAGCAAAAAGTATTGAAATATGTTAATACAATTTTGGCTTGCGATATTTTGATTTAACTTTTTCCTGGAAATATGGTCGGCAGGTTCTCTTAACCACGGCTTATGCAATCCCTAATTGCTTTAATTAACTAATTAATATAAACAATATTTAATAATGGAATCTCGAAGGCACATCCCATTAATGAATACAAGATCAAGAAGACTAACAAACGTATCTTTGTTTTTTTTTTTTTCTGATACTTCTAACAAACGTATCTACTCCTTTTAAATAAAAAATACGTACAAAATCTTCTTCCATTGAGAGAAAAAATAAATCTTATTTTCTTTTGTTTTAATTTTTGGACCAGCTTCTAATAATTATCCCTTTACAACAAAGCCATGAGCTGTTCTTCTTCCCAACCCCAGATCAAATCCCCAACAACGAGCACAAAATCCCACAACATCAGATCTTGTCGTCTCGTCTGCGTCGTCGTCGTCGTCGTGTTTGGCCTAAAGAAGTTGCAGAGACCAGAAGATTCTTTTGCAGAGACATGAGCGATTCTGATCCACAGAAGATCACAAGAAGTTGTAAGAAGCTTAGACCTGGCGGAAGTGAAGATAACAGAGAGAAGATGATTCACAGAGAGCTCGAAAGACAAAGGAGACAAGAAATGGCTTCTCTTTACGCCACTCTTCGCTCTCTTCTTCCTCTCCACTTCATCAAGGTCCTCCATAAAACCCTAATTTCTCCTATTTCCATCTCTCTCTCTCTCTCTCTTTCACGTTATGAGTAGCTCGCGGATGTAGCAAAACCCTAATTCGATTTCGATCCTTTTTGTGGAAATGCTTGCTTTTTCTCAACTGGGTTTCCTCCATAATATCTCTGAGTTCGTCTCCAAACATGAAAAGACTTGGCCTTTGGTTTTCGTCTCTGAACATCAAAGTCTTCGACAATTGATTTTGTCTCCTGTGTAAGAAGAAGACAGTAATAAAACGTGGGTTAAAGTGTTTTACTTTTGACTTTCCCTTTGAGTTAATTTGTCATGTTCTTCCCCATTGAACGCCTCAAAATTTTCTAGATCTGTAACACTGTAATCTTAAAAGGATTTTTTGTGTATTTGGACATGACCTTAGCTCGTGTTCCATTCTTGATGTGTATCCTTTTTTCTTTTCTTTTTTCCTTAAGGGAAAACGTTCAACATCAGATCAAGTGAACGAGGCGGTCAATTACATAAAGCATCTGCAGAGAAACATCAGTGAACTGAGTTCCAAGAGAGACGAACTCACTCTATTGTCTGGAGGCTTCGAGAGTGAAGAAGCTAATAACAAGAGCGAGGGCTCAAGAGACAGTGACGTGGTGGAGGTTCATCGTTCTTTGTCCGGTGTCGAGATTTCGATCAGTAGCCGCTGTGTCCAACCGAGGTTGTCGGACTTTCTCCAAGTGGTTCATGAACAAGGCCTTTGTGTTCATAGTTGCATGTCATCTAAAGTAGACGATCGATGGATTCACACCATACAAATCGAGGTACGTGTGTTTGATTTTCGGTAGAAAAAAATAATCATCAAGAATATCACAAAGCATGTTATAGATAGATCATATACCAATAAACTGACTGTTATCTATTTCTGGATATGTTATTGAATATCACCAAGATGAGACTATATATATAAATGCCTACTAAAAGATTAGAGTAAATTATTCACATGCTAAAGATAGTAACCTCCACTTTTAACCACAAAAGAGCCGGAACCATAATCTTTATAGCACAAAGATAAAACCTTGATGAAATCGAGCATTTTGGTAGCTAAATTTATAACTATATGATGTTCATATGAGTAAGAAAACATTTGATATTTGTACAAAAAAGTTATGATTCATTGTAATTTTTTATTTTTTTTTTTGATAATGGTTGGCCCATGGGATTCATTGTAGTCATAAAACTTAGGGGTTGCATGTATGTGAAATATTTTTTTATTTGTCGTCTATAGTGATAATGCTTCCGAGTTCATTCAAAAGAATTTGTTTTTGCAGGTTGATGATCCCGCGAGGATTGACATAACAGACCTTCAGGATAGACTAACTCAAATCATGTAAAACAATTTGATTTCTCATCTTTATTTTGACTGACGTGTCTAACAACATACTTTTTGTTTGGTTTGTGCTTTGTGTGTATATATGTATGTATGTTTTTTTGATGAAAATATATGTATGTTATATATATATATGTATGCATGTATATATACGTTGTGTATCGCTCGGGAAATGTAGGCATATGTTTTTTCATGCGAATTATTCTTGTTCATAGGTATTGTACGTATTCGCATCCTTAGGTCGACTAATAATAGTTTTTAATTTGGGTTTTTGCGTTCATATTTTCTTGTGTGTTATTTTTTGTTACTAAGAACTGCAATTGTTCGCCCGACCAATCTTATCAACTCGAGTTACATTTTCTCTTATGCACGTGCTGTTTTTCATAATTAATGTCTGTATCAGTATCTTTTAGGGCCGGGCGTTTAAACCCGCTACATGTGGGTTGGCGGGTACCTCGTCTCTTAGGTACCTGAAAAACGGTTATTCGATTTTAAATGAAAACGAAGTCGGATTTCATTTTTCATGATAGAATATGTAACGATCCGAGGTCGATACGGAATGATAGAGTTGTTCCCACACACCAACACGAGATCTTTTAGCGTGTTTTGTCATCACTCACACACTTCCCGAAAAGTACTTCCCAGGAGGTCACCCATTCTAAGACTACTCCAAGGTCAGCACGCTTAACTTTGGAGTTGTAACGACCCGAGACCGGAATGATAGAGTTGTCCCCACACACCAACACATGACCTTTTAGCGTGTTTTGCCCTTACTCGCACACATCCCGGAAAGTACTTCCCAAGAGTTCACTCATCCTAAGACTACTCCAGAGCTAGCACGCTTAACTTTGGAGTTCTCTCGAGATGAGCAACCGAAAATGTAGATGCATCTTGTTGCTATGAGTAGCTCAATTAATTCATTTAAGTTATCTTAGACTGTGTAGTCTCATACCTATACAGCCCTCAGATCCCTCTCATTTCGGTGCGTCCGCTTCATCCCTGTACCCCTACCCAGAAGTTCGTCAGGAGCCGCCCATTGTCCATGCCTCTCGCACCGACGATCACTCTCCGCCCTCCTACGGTATCCTGGGTTGTCACGGGAGTTCTTTCGAGATAGACAACCGGAAAGGTAAATGCATCTTGTTGCTATGAGTAGCTCAATTAATTCTTTTAAGTTATCTTAGACTGTGTAGTCCCATATCTACATAACCCTCGGATCTTTCTAATTCCGGTTGCCCATCTCGAGAGAACTCCAAAGTTAAGCGTGCTGATCTTGGAGTAGTCTTACGATGAGTGATCTCCTGGGAAGTACTTTCCGGGATGTGTGCGAGTGAGGACAAAGCACGCTAAAAGTTTTTGCGTTGGTGTGTGGGGATAGCTCTATCATTCCATAGCGGCCTCGAATTGTTACAGAATATCGGTAGATATCTATAAATATATAAAAAAGCCAAAATAGTATGAATTTTCTTAAAATTAATTATCAAAATATCTAAATTTTGACGATCAATGTGTCTTTGACAAAAATTCTAGGAATCTATAAATATTCGAAAAGAAATGAATTTTTCAGATTTTAAATATATTTTTGGTTTTAATGGTGTGTGATTTTTATGAATATTTGATTCATTTTTAGATTTAAATCTTGTTTATACGGGTATGTATATTCGTGGGTACTCAACTCTGAATCTTGGATAACCGATTCTCGCGAAATAGAAATTGAGATATTTTTTCTATAAAATTTGTGGAAACGAAAATAAAACGGAATATCTAAGACGTCAATACGAAGTATATTTAGTGCCACCAATTTTCTTGCATGTTATTTTGTTCACATTGATACTAATCTTTGCTTTCTTTCTATTTTTTTCTTGTTTTGCACTCTTGCTTGCTTGACAGTGACAATCTCTTTTCAATTATTTGATGCTTAGGTTTTGAATCCAGCTAATTATTATAACACGTTTTCTTTATAAATTGTCTTGCTTAATTTGAACCGTCCATAGCATGTAACAGCAATTAATTTGGACAGATAAATCGGTTTATTAAAAATGAAAATGGTTTATCGCCAATGGTTTTAAAAGAAATAAACTTTCCCCTTTCAATTATTGTATAACATTTTCAGACATCACATTCGCTTACATCAGTGCATCACCTGTGGCATGTTTCCAGCTATGCTATCACGTGGCTAACAACAATAATGAATATTATTCAATGCTATATATTTATACAACATTATATACGTATGTATGTATATGTCTATCAGTCTATGTACATAGTTATGCATGCTTGTGTCTATTTATATAAACTTACATTATATCATACAAAATTTCTTACGTATGATTATTAGTATATCGTTATAAAAGAAAGATTGTTACTTTTGTTCATGGATAATATGAATGCGTGGTCATCATCATTATATATATATATATATATATATATATATATATATATATAATTTCTGAATTGAAATCGTATATTTTCTCTTAATCTCATTCAAAATGGTTTTTTTCTCGTGTTCTCTCTATTAAAATTTTGAATATTTGAAAGTTATGATCCATTTTCTAAAACCCATTTGTTAAATGACGTTTTTCTTTTGTTTTTCCATATTTTTATTTTATAAAAGGAATAGACGAGGGATTCGGATATTAAGAAGTTTGAATGACAAGTGAAAATGTTATTTTGCATAATTGTTTTTTTAGAAAATTAAGGTTTAGAAGGGGTAATGACTGAAGTAAAATTAAAATAGTATGCGGAGATATTTTTGCAATATCGAATTGGAAAGGTCATACTAATAATCAATTACCAATAATAATCATTATATTCTCATTCATAAAAGAAAAAATTACATTTTCAGATTTATTATCGTTGTCAGTTTGCTTAATTGTATATATATATGTGTGTGTGCGTGGGAGAAAGCGACCAAATTAGTCCCTTAAAACGGCAACATTTCAAATCAAAAATCAATTTATTTCTCTAATCAAAATGATTATGTGAATTATTTTGCTCCCTAAGGGTGGGTGAAAGGGTGAGAGGCTACCAATGTTTATGGAGCATCAATTGACTAATTCATCTCCTGATTAGGATCTTTTTAGAATTTAATTTAATTTTTTTTAAATAAATTGAAACGTCACACTATCAATGTAGCCACTTAGCATAAGTTAGTTGTCCATACGATTAGAGGCTGCGCATGCTCCTACGAGAGTCCATTCACTACATTTTCTTACACCAATCTAATTGACAGTTATGGAAACCAAATTAAAAGAATTACAACATATAAACGAGGATTTTTATATCATATTGAATTTAATCTTTCATTTTTAGGTTTAGAATTTTATTTTTATAATAATAATTCATTATTTAAAATATCAATTACAAAACCTTTGTAACGGATATTTGCAATATAAACAGTCTCAATAACTAAAACTCTGACGATAGAATTTAATTTTAATATTTATAACGATGGATTTCCATAGGGAACTCAAAAGCTATATTTTTTTTTCTTCTAACATATACTCTCTGTAAATTCATTTCTTAGTATTAATGTATTTGTAACGACTGTGAGTTGTAAATATTTAATAGATTTTCTTAACCATTTTCCAAATAATTACTGACTAATTTAGCCACTATAATTTGCATCGGTGTGACAATGGAACTCGATGATATTTTACAACAGATTATTTTGTCGGATTTTTATTGAAAATGTAACGTTGTCCTACGGATTTGGAATTTCAATGGACACATTGTAACTTTTTCCTTTGAAATTTTACTTCTTCATCGATTTCATTTTGCAACTGATTTTTCATTGAAACCCCATGTTTTTTTTAAAAAAAATTTTAATGTGCTTTGAATAGAGATTTGTCAAAATTGGTATGGATTTAGTTTTTTCTAAGTATGTCAAGCTCTTAAATAATTTTCGTTGGTGCAATTGATATAAACAAAAATTGTACGATATCACACGCTAAAAGCTAAGTCATAGTTTTACGATGGATCGACCGCAAATGTCAGTAACCAAAAGCTTAATTTTATTTCTTTACTGTTGTAGCAACGGCTCAATTATGGCAAATGCGACTTTGCTTTTTTGTTCTTAATATAATATATGATTCTCGAGCTCATAACCAAGACACATCCTTACAACACTAATTATTATTATTATTATTATTATTATTATTATTATTATTATTATTAGTATTTGTCTCAATTACTTTTACGGAATTGATAGGCCAAGTTCATGCATATTTTAGGGCTCGGCTTCGGACGGTGGTTGAATGTGTTTTTACGATGAAGACCATTCGCAGTAATGATTTTCACGTGTTCAATTTATTTGCCTCTTTTTTTTACTCTTATTTGTTTAGTTTTATAATTAGACCGACAAAATATAACAGCTTACCTTTTTACATTTCTTGAAAATATTTGCAACCTTTTTTAAGATCAAGACGGAATCATTATAGAATTCGACATACACTCTTATCATCGTCCATCACCGTATTTTTTTAAAGCTAATAAAATTTTATATATAAATAAAATATATTTTGACACCATGAAAGCTTGGAAGATAATAATTTTTATGGAATGAATTTAAATAATTAACATAATTTTTTTTTTGAAATAGTAACTTTTTGTGTGATCAAACGTATATTAATTATTAACAAGAAGATTTGAAAATTTTAGTCAAGGATCCAAACTATTTTTTAAATCCAACTATAAAAACTCTATAATCAAACGTAATCTCTCTGAATTAATTATACAGAAAATTGATCAATTCTTTTTTTTTTTTGGGTTTTAGAAGAAAAGTTGAGCTCATACATATTACATAGGTTAAAGGGAAGAACATTGAAAAGTTGATAGAAGAAAGCTTGGAACTTTTCAACCACTCAAAGATAATATTTTAATTTAAAAATACAAGACGAAAATCTTCGATTATCCATAAAAAGATTCGTCTTGATCATAGTCTTACGAGAAAAATGCATGTTGCAACAGAGCAATTTTATAATAGCATGGACTGTTAATGGTTCGAGGACAAAGATATATATACATACATATATATATATATATATATATATATATTGATTTTGTCTAGATATTATGTTGATTTGTAGTGGAAATAATTCCATGATGTGATGGCCAGTGGGATCCATCGACTGCTGGTCATCGGACATCTCAAACAGCTGGTTTCAATCTGTTAAATCATCATGTCTTCTATTGGATTAGGTCAACATCTATATTTGACTTATTTGTGG
Source organism: Tarenaya hassleriana (assembly GCF_000463585.1). Taxonomy (NCBI): domain Eukaryota; kingdom Viridiplantae; phylum Streptophyta; class Magnoliopsida; order Brassicales; family Cleomaceae; genus Tarenaya; species Tarenaya hassleriana. Next base: position 1,051,133 of record NW_010965372.1, on the reverse strand, counting down.
TTTTTATTTTCTAAAATTCTTTAAATGGAGGGAAAATCTAAAATAAAAACATTGAGTTTTTTTATTTTTAACAAATTAAAATTTTAATTTTATCAAATAAATATTAAATTTTTTAAATTTATCAAAAAAATATTTAACTTTTTTACGATCGTGAAAATAAACAAATGAATTGACGTGATATAAAAAGATGAAAACACGAGTCAAATTATTATGGTTGATTTTTTTTTTTATAATTTATATTATCATTTTAAAAGTTTAATATTTTTTGACAATCGCATAAAATTTTATGTATTTTTTTGGATCATTTAAAAAGTTTAGTATTTTTTAATTCACTTAAAAAGTTTAATATTTATTTGACAAAAACAAAAATTTGTGTTTTTTCGGTCAAAATTGTAAAGTTTAGTATTTTTTTGGAAAATATTTCTTAAATTAAATATTATTTATTTTTAACATGATGGGTGTTCACTAAAAATCTTTGTGAAAACAAAAATTACCTTATGGAAATATATTGTCGTTGTAAAATATGAAGTTTAAGTCTAACATTTTAGGTTAACCAATACTTAGCAGAACTCTAACCCTGTATGCCATTTTTTTTTTTACTTTCATAGTTGTTAATGATAAAAACAAACTAAACATAATTTCACAGTTAAGCCTTACAAATATATCGTAACATTTGAAAACCGAGGCAAGTGATTGGATTTTAATTATGCAGTCATGACTAATATTTGAGCATAACCTCTTGTATTTATTTAATAAAAAATATATGGATTGAACTTTTGAGAAATATAAAATAGATAATTGAGATCATTTGAATTTATAGAAATTATATAGTTTATAATTTGAAATATTTATTCATTAATTATATTTCTAATAAAATTAGAAGTTTTATTAAAGACATATCGCCTATTAAACCCTTTTAATTATAATTAATAAAAACAATAATTATCTAACAATTTTTCATTATTTTTATAATAATTATGGTTCCATAGAAAATGAAAAATTGAATAATCTTATCATGTTTTACTCAACACTCATATAACTAAGTTATATATATATATATATATAGATTTAATATCTTTTATTATATTCGAATTCAATGTATATAGATATTCTTTCCGTCAAAATAGGTCAGAGTTTCATACCTTTTCATTTCCACGAGTCAAAAGATTTTTGTCCTTAAAAATATTTTTTATTTGTCTTTATTGGACGGTTAAATTAGAAAAAAAATAAAGGAAGTAATCGTATTTTTTGAGAGTAAATTGGCTAGGGTTTTGTTGGCTTATGATGATCGATTATCACCTTGATTCCTTTTTTTCATTGAATTCAATATTTTTTAAATCAAAATATTCTAAGTTAAAATCTATATTATTATGTGAATACACATATATTAATAATTAAAAAATCTATTTAATTTCATCATATCAACAATTTCATTTCTGAATAATCCGATTAAGATATCAGTTAGGTAAACTACATGAGACGGCCATCAATTATTTGGTTTAAATAATTTAATTTGATCTTATTCTTTGATATGCTTGGAGAAAATGTATTTGTCATTATTATCTCAAAATCGAGGGAAATGCTATTCAAATTAATATTATTTATGGATCCATGTTTTAGATCAATATCATCATTATTGTTATTATTCTTTATCTCCGCATTATTAATATATCTATCTTCTAGAAGAAAAAAGAATTTCATGAATATTCCCACGATTGGGTTCCCCCCCCCCCTCTAAAACCCTAATTATCCATAGAAACCCACACGTGACAAACACCTGAACAAACCTAACCATACCCCAATAAAAAGGAATCAGTCTATGTCTGTGCATGTGTATATGTCGCACATATGTACGCACACGTATACGTACATCTGTACTTATATGAACTAACGCACGTAGGCATATATATATATATATATGTCTTCATGACAAAATAAAAATGATTTCTGTTCTTCCCCGGGGGAAATTATCAAAAAAATATTTATTTTTCTATTTTACTTCGACATTTTCGTTAAAAAAAACTTCATTTCATCGACTGCCTTTGTAAAGTATTTATTTTTCATATTACCCTTCTATTTTTTTTATTGATGCTACGACTCATACGATCTGTGATCATGCAATCCGTACGACTGCGTATGCAATTTATACGATTCAATATAATTCATATAACTCATAATGACTCATGTGGTCTATATGATCATATAATTCATACAATTTTATATTTCAAATTAAATAATTATATACCATTAATATTATTCAATATTTTATTACCTTAAATTAATTACTGTTTTACCGTCTGAATTTTATTTTTTTTCGCTCTTTCTTTACACACTTGACGCTGATGATACTTATATTGAGAATATGAAATCATAATTTTAAATCAGTTGTTTCGAGTTTCCTTCTCACTTTGAAAATTGATAATTTCCTTTAAAATCGTATATTTTCTCTTAATCTCATTCAAAATGGTTTTTTTCTCGTGTTCTCTCTATTAAAATTTTGAATATTTGAAAGTTATGATCCATTTTCTAAAACCCATTTGTTAAATGACGTTTTTCTTTTGTTTTTCCATATTTTTATTTTATAAAAGGAATAGACGAGGGATTCGGATATTAAGAAGTTTGAATGACAAGTGAAAATGTTATTTTGCATAATTGTTTTTTTAGAAAATTAAGGTTTAGAAGGGGTAATGACTGAAGTAAAATTAAAATAGTATGCGGAGATATTTTTGCAATATTGACTTTGCATAGACAATTTCAAATCAAATGATAATATACATATATATATATATGTATGTATTGAAATGTTCAAATTGGCAAAGTCAAACATGCATTTATTGACTTGCTTTATCTGTAATCCTCCGTGCGAGTATATGTATTTAAATATGCTTATTTTATAATCCACCGTGTTATAAAACTGTTTCTTGAGAAGGTTTCATATCCGAATGATTTGCTTTCAAGTATATAGTTTCTAGTAACCACGTTACCTTTTTAATTTATACATTATGCAACAAATAATTTATGATAGATATTTTAAAATATTATTTATAATGCTAGTTATTTAGATTTAGGATGTAATTTTAAAAAATATAAATAGAATTGTGATATGTTTAATATAAATGAAATGTGAGAGTTATGAAATCGGAATAAATTTAATATAAAAAGAATATATATTATATTAATTTAGAATTTTTCCTTTGTATTTTATAGATAAAGATAAAGGGAATGTTCGAAAATATTATATTTTTATTTTCTTTTTTATTAATTTAAAATATAATTTTAATAATAAAAGTATAAATTAAATAGTAGATATATATCTAGGAAATAAATGTAATTTTTATTCAATTTTGTGCAACAACTATATTCATTCCAGAAAAAATAAATTCAAATTGACATGTTTGGAGTTAAATAATTTTCACCGCTTAACAAAGGCAAGTGTATAATATTTTGAACGGAACGAATTTTAGTTTCGGTAAAAGTTTCGATTTTCGGTGATATAAGAATATATAGAATATTTTTTTAACTATATTAATCATTTTAGTGACAAATAATCATACATTAGTCCTTGGGTTGACGTATTAAAATATAAAATAAGTATAACTAAATTGTTTTGATAATATTGTGAGAATATATGATATTTTAATTTATTATAGCATTTGTTTAATTAAAAGTATGTTGAAAGCTTTTAAGTAGAAAAATTAAAAAAGAAGTCTGTGTGAGGATACTGTGGCAATTGCGGCTCTTGTTTGCCACCGTCCGATTGAAAAGTCAGAGATGTCATTTTGCCCGTCTTTTTTTACTCCTTTTTTATATAATAAATTAAATAATTAACAAACAATAGAATAATGTGATTTCATATTTGACGTGTTACATTTATGTACAACCTATGTTTGACGATGTCGAGCATTTTTTTGGGTAATATACATACAAATTAGATTAATTTAAATTTGTATAAATTATATTTTTATCTATAAAAAAATATGTTCTTAATATAATTAGAATTTTAAAATTTATATTTTGTATTTCATGAAATCCTTATTACTATATATATAATGTGATATTGTATAAAAAATTCAAATTCTATTAGCAGAAATCGTTATCGGATATATTTCCTTGCAAAATTGTTGGAAGTCAGATTGTAAATCTGATTAATATTCACGAAAGAAAAATTTAACGAAATTGATTCTTTATAAAATTGTTGCCTGTTAATAAATTAATGTTTTAAGTAAAAGCGGGTTTGGTGCAATCGTTATTCACAGTTGGATGCATAGAAAATAATTTCTCTAAGAACATAGTTGAATGCCACGATTATATATATATATATATATATAGCTTTCTTTGTGTTAGAAAAATTATGTTTTAAAAAAAATCTAAACTTGAATAGTTCAATCGCCAAAATAGAATCAAAATATTTATCCTTTCTCGAATTCAAACATCGAATTTGAAACAGAAAGGTATATTCCAAATCATATTATTAGTTTTCAGTGTTCGAGATTAGTATATAAAACATTCGGTTATACAAAAAATATAAAAAAATAAATATGATTGGGTGTAAATGTAGACTTTAGATATCATTGAAATTATGGATATAATGTTAACTAAGAAATCAATATTAATTATTTGTATTTTTTGATAATTTTTTATATAAAAATAAATTATTTTCATCTTAATAGTTAATACAACAAGAAGAAAGATATACGAACGAAAATAATTTTATTTTTTATTTTTTTATTTTACTTTCAAATTTTATTTTTCAATAATATATATTATAGGGCAGTACACAGGATTCGTGACAGTGAAGAGGGATCTGCTTTTGGCTCGAGGGGAGGCCCTTCGAGACTGATAGCTACGGAAAGGTATCATGTCACTGTTCAAAGCTTATGTTATGATTTATATCTTTGACCTTATGTATAAATATGATTCAATATCTTTAAAAAAAAAAGAATATAAAATCTTATTCGCTGAGCAGAGAATCATATTTATTTTAGTCAAAGTGCAAATCAGATATATGAAAAACATTAGAAAATGTATGATAAATAAGAGTTTATTGAATATAAAAAAATAAATGGGAGTGGGTGGGGGTGGAGTATGAGAAGGTGTACAATAAAAGGTACGGATCCCACAAACCAAAAGTGACAAATCAAATCAAAGGCTGAGATTCGATCATGATTTCTGTAAGGTATCTAAGGGCATAAGTGGGCTCCACGTCCCAAGATGTCATAAGATTAAGAGGAACATTGATGATACAACAAATCATTTCACATTTCTTATGGTGTTTTAGATTTAAAAAATTTATCAATTTCAATTTTGACTAAAACCCTTTTTTTACAAGAGTAACCTAACAGTAACAGACTTCAATTAGTGATAAATTCTATTTTATCTAACAATAATTTCTGTAATTTATATTCTTTATGTTAGATGCGTTTAAACGGTTTTTAGATGATTTGTTTCCAATACGTCCACCCATAATTAGCTTCCGTTGTTACATTGTATATCTATAGAAATCACCAAAAAATTGTTTTTAAATGTAATCGATCGTAACACAACACTATGAAGGTTGTAAAATTATGATTAATTATATAATTAGTTTTTATGGTCTTAACTAATACCGAATTTATAACCATTAATCCATACGTTAGTACTTCTTAAGGAGACAAGAATGCCAGAAAATGCAAATCCCGTAAAGCTGTGGAGTGATCGGCCTCTAATTAATAGTTAAAGCGTTGATTATATAATTATTTTTAACACATAAGCTGAAGTCTCTTCTAAGATGTGAGAGACGGATTTTCTTCTATTTTTTATTAACCGATTATTTTGTACAAGTCTCTGACTAATTTCGGATCAGAACCACCGTTTTACCGGTTGAATTGTCCAAGTTTGATAGAGCAAGATTTTCTCTTTAAAGATAAGTTCTTCTCCAAAAACATTTGAAGATTGAGGTGAAAAATTATGCATTTTGTATAGAATTATCTTTACAAATTTCATGCGATAGTCGATCGTTTTGAATATCAATATAAGCTTATAAAAACGTAATAATCAAATTTTATAACAAAGTATATTGAGTTTTATTATAAGCGTGCCTTTTCGTTTTTTCATTCAATATTTTAAAATAAAAAATAGAATAAATAAATCTAAAAAACGAGAGAGCGTACGCTATTTTTTTTTTTTTTGATAACCGGGTAATCCTAGGTCCAAAGGGCCCAGATTAATCCCGAACCACACGCACAACCGACACCACACGTGTGGGATGTGAAACACCCGAAGGTGGCCGGAGGAGAAATCTCCATACCCTAGGTGTTGAACCCACGACCTCTTGTTTAGGAAGTGAGCTCTCAAACCAACAGAGGGCGAGATCACTCCGTGTATAGTATGATATGAACGGACATTCATATGGACCTACATCAATATAAACGTGCGACGTGTGTAGAAAGAGAACCATAAAATCCGAAATTAAATAATAATTCCCGAGGCTACATTATTTGGTCCGTCTTTCCACCCAAGAAGACAAGACCCATTTGTTTCTTCAACGACACTCCCCATGGAAATTAATATATAAAAATATCACTGAGAATATAAAAGACAAACACCCAGAATCCTACGAGATCTGACATTGTTCTGAGGAAATAATATGGATCCTTGTAATAATCCCAACGCAGCAAGGTACCAGAGGCAGAGATCGTTCTCCGCCGCCGTCGACGGAGACGGCGACGGTGGCGGCGGAAGTTCCTCCCGAGATGTCACTGGCGACGGCGGCGACACGAAGAAGAAGAAGAAGATTCTTCACCGAGACATCGAGCGGCAAAGAAGGCAAGAAATGGCAGCCCTTTTTGCCTCTCTCCGTAATCACCTTCCTCTTGAATACATCAAGGTCCAAAAAACTTTATATACGACATGAGTTTATGTGATTTTTACCCTTTCATTTCACCTTAGAACCATATTTTATGTTTTATAAGAACAACCCTTTTGATTTGGTCAAGAAATAGTGCCACAAAGCTTAAGTCTTTATGTCTTCCAATTGCGAGCACGTTATGATTTTGTGTTTTGTCTTGGCTTATATTTGTTTACATATTACATGTATACCATCACTATAGGTTTAAGGTTTTCTTTTCTAGGGTTATAACAAGTGAAACAAATCTTTCCTGGTTTGATTTCGTAGGGAAAGAGAGCGGTTTCTGATCACGTGAACGGAGCGGTGAATTTCATCAGGGATGCTCAAAAACGAGTCAAAGAATTGAGTGCAAGAAGGGATGAGCTAAGGAGAGTGATGGGTTCGAGTCATCATGAGTCAGATCCGGATCAAGCCGGGTCCAGCGGATCGGGTCCGGCGAGTGTGATGGTGCAGCCATGCGTGAGTGGCATTGAGGTTGCCGTCAGCAGTGCCGTGACCGGTCCTGAAGCTTTGCCCCTCTCCAGAGTTCTCCAAGTTCTTTACGCACATGGCCTTGACGTTATCAGCTCTCTAACCACACGAGTCAACGAGAGGCTCATGCACACCATACAAGTCGAGGTACATTAATTATAACGTTGTCAAATACATAGAACATCTTGTTAGGTTTCAGCAATCAAGATTAGGGTTTTAATTTATTCTCACCATTTGTATGAAAACATACACACGTGTTTTTACATTCGCAGGTCAATAGCTTCGGTTGCTTAGACTTAGATTGGTTGCAGCAGAAGCTCATGGAAGAGCTCATACTCTCAAGGGGTTAAACCTAACATTCTTCTTTCATGTTCATTGTATGATTCCGGTCCATTTGCTCTTTTGTTTTTTGTTTTTTCATGCGCCTCATTGATCGATCTTCATGTAGGTTGGATGTTTTTTTACTTGGAGTAGCTAGGGTTTTTGTTGTTCTTGTGAGAAACTCTAAGTTTTCCTTCTGTTTTAGTGGAGGGATGATTTCTTTGGGAGGTGAAGTTCGAACCCTTTAGTTTGTAAAAGCTTTTGTTACATATATGATATTTTCTGATATCAGCTTCATTAGAAATGATCGACAGAGAATTGAAATTGCTTCTAAAGAACCGCTGTAATAGAAATACAAGAATACCCATGAGATGTCACATAAGGAATTGAATTCCCTCAAGACATACACATAATGTTGTTTACAATAATGATTATATATACACTTTGTTCGTGGAATGATGCAATGATCTTTTCTTTGGATAACGATATCGATCATTTAAACCCGACATAAGGTAGTTTAACTGGTTTGAACTCGGGACAAGTACGTTTTCGAGTTTGCTTTGGTGGTTCCTTGCTGTGATTCTGTCCATTCTCACATGGTCTTTCCTCAAGATTTGGAGGATTAGACGTCGGACAAAAAGCGAATGCTCCGACACAGAAAGATAAGACGCATACGATGTTGGAACAATGTAATGGAGGGAGTTTATATATATACTTCATAGAACAACTATGGTTTAAAATAGGTATAATTTCACTTTGGACTATATCTCTCGTATGCCCTTTTTTTTTTATTGACTACAAGGTGTGTTCAATTATAAAACTGATATCTTTAAATCTTGCATATTCAAACTAATCTTCTCTGTCAAGAAGGTAAATGATTGGCCTTAAAGATTAATCCATTCCAACCCTAATCTCTAGTTATAAGGAACATCTACGCTAATCCTCCCGGGTCAGAGGTTTACCTAGTCTGCACATCCGAAGGGTAGCAGTTAGAGATCCTCCGTTATAAAAAAATAAATAAATATACGCTAATCTTTAAGGTTATCTCTAGTGTATCCTTCTGTTTTTCATATCGTATTTTTTCCAAGAACATGAGGGTTTAATGATTACTCCTTTTCTATTAGAAATTACGAAGAACTTATATATTTCTAGATTTTACACAACTATATACAAACTCTTCATAATTTATATAGATTTCTTTTCAAGGGATATATTCAAATTTTCATTACATTGACATTTAGATATAAATTGCGTATAGTTAATGCATGTCTGCTGCTAATTTGTGCTTGGTCATATATATATATATATATATATATATATATATATATATGGTATAACACTTTTTTTTTGCACGAAATTAATTACTACTCGAAGGGGAAAAAAAAGAAAGGGTATTTTCCTAAAAAAGTCCTCTTAAGAGTCCTTTTATAAAAACATAATATGGAATTTGCTGTATAAAATTTTCAAAAATATATAAGCTGTACCATCAACATATATTGAATTTGTAATTCAAATCGGGAAAAAAGAGAAAAACCTAGATTCATCGGCGCAGTACTATCTTTCTATTTTTTTTCTTTTGTACGAACATTTTCTGTGAATATAATTATGAGGATAATTAATCACCTTTCTAATTTTGTAATGTCCATAATTGTTGTTAGAATATTATAATAATTAGATTTTATATAGAAACCTTAGAAGATTTTCAATCGCACGAAATCTTCTTTGCTTTGGACCAGCAAATGATACGATCGTTGGACACGATATCGTACATTGCACAAGATATTGGTTTTGGTTTTGTCTTTTTTTCCTCTTTATGCGAAAGCACACGAAACAGTATCACATAATTTCAGTTTCTTTTTTGTCAATATACATATTAATATATTTTAAAAAATTAAATACGATTAAGATGAAATAAAGCAAAGCGAATAATCAATAGTATAATCCAAACGTTTAAGCATGTAAGGATCGTGATGAGTGGTTAAGATTTCCCTAATATTCCCTTAATATCTTTAATTATTTGTTAATTAATAACTTAACAAAGATAGGCGCCCTCCAACAAATTAATTCATGATCTTCAATCGGATTATATATGTTTCAATAAAAGATCTTCCGACAATTTCTTAAATTGGGTATTTAATAACATATTGCTACTCTTCCTATCAATATTTTAAAACGAAAAAGAAATGAAATACCCATCAAATAAAAGCATCATGACCTCAAATTAAAACATAGCAATTTGACATTTATTCGGCTTTTAATGGATTAAAAGAGTATAATTGGTTGGTATTAGATAATTATAGTTGTATAATATGAATATCTAATATATATATATATATATATATATATATATATATATATATATA
>NW_010965372.1:1038741-1040695 GCF_000463585.1 Tarenaya hassleriana | reverse complement strand
TCTAATATTATGATTTGAGATTATTTTTAGTATTATGTTTTAGTAAAATAATACAATAGCATCATTTGATTATATAATTTTTTAGTAATAATTATTTTTAATATTTTTATAACAAAATAAATTATTTTAATTCAAATTAAATTAAATTGATTAAATTTATATTTTAATTTTATATGTAATTATTATAAATTTAGTAACTGTTTTTGTCAAATGATTATAACAATTTGATTATAATTATTTTAGAAAATTATTTTAAAATAATATCATTTTGATAATTTATATCAAAACACAATTGTAATTAGTTAACCATTCACTTGTGATTACAACTAACCACAATTACCACCAACAACAACTTATTAATCATTCAGTACCATCGCCAACAATCACTAGCAAACACAACGGTAGAACCAGTCATCCCCATAATAATCTACAATCTTTTTCTACGATTTCTACAATAGTATATGTACATTCACCATCAATTCATGAATACATTAATTCTATGGTAGTTGATGTCAAATCATCTTAAGATTTTGTTTGCAACTTCTAGTAAAATATTATGTATGGGGCTGGATTTATGTCAAGTTTCAGTCTTTTTATTTGGATTATATTTTTTACATTTCATTTAGAAAAAGAAGAAAAAAAAGGTCGACATTTTCTATAGATGTTTTAAACATTTGATAATTTGGAATATGTAAACGGCACTATTACTGTAATGGGACCAAGATTTGGGACAGCTAAGCTAATCTTTAATGTTCCTTGTCGAGCATTAGAAAGTGTCGATCCTAAAACTTATCCAACAACACTTTGTAAAAGTGGGACTTAGCCAAAATAAAGAGTTAGTTGGCAAACTTATCCTCTTGTAATCACCCCGAAAATATTATATATTGATATTATATATTGGGAAAGAGCATTCACATGGTTTTCTCCTATCTTTTTAGAAATTTACCTGGACCAAATATTCGGTAAACTTACACGTTAGAAAAAAACTAAAAATTTGAACGATCAAATATGTTACTCTTGGGGAAAGTCTTTAACTTCGTTGGAAAATGACAACACCCTCTACACGATCTGTAGTGTATATATATACAGTATCTTTAAGAATATTTAACTATGTAAATGTGTTTTGTGAATGTTATTATTGCCTAGTACCACGTTAATGACTAACTCGTTGTCGTTTATATCCCCAAGTTGGTTTGGGACAAGAGCTTACAACGTTGGAAAACAAAATTAAATTATGTACAAGTTTTTGAAATCGCGTTTTAGCCCAAAACAAGTGAACGGTCCAATGACCAGAAACCGGAAATTTTACTTATCCTAAGGCCATCGTTCATGCATTTTGGATATTGGGTTGATATATATACATATATGATATCTCGTAAAATTCGTCGATCATAAACTTTAGGTGTTTCGTCCGAAATTTCTAAAATTAATTTTACTCCCCATAGTGCATCGTCAATTTGTGTATAATTAGCGATTGAACATGCCTTGCTTTTTCTCCAAATTGTATCCTTAATCTATCATATGTTAGATGAATACTGCGGGAAAGAACAATAAAATGGTGAAATCGAAATGAAGACAATAGAACCCGGATATAATCTTCTAGGCGCGTAGAACACTTTCCTAAAACGTTATTCCCTCCCCTACCGAGCAAAGGAGAAACCCGAGAATACGTTTAGAGATACAAAGAAGATCCGCAACGAATGATTTGCTCCTCAAACGTTGCCCAAAACAGAAAAACCGAGAAAGAGGATGAACAGTAAAAGATGAAGAAGAAGTAGCAAGTTTCTTCTTCAAAAAGGCTCACAAATCTCTCAAGATCAATTAGATTTCGTATGTCAACATTCTCTGACGTTCTTGGCTTTAAAAGCACAAGAGACATGATCAAAAGTTGTATCCATTTAGTAGTTTTCATGCGAAAGGCCGCATTTGTTCATATTACAGACATTTAACACGG
>NW_010965372.1:1024722-1034140 GCF_000463585.1 Tarenaya hassleriana | reverse complement strand
AGAGACATGATCAAAAGTTGTATCCATTTAGTAGTTTTCATGCGAAAGGCCGCATTTGTTCATATTACAGACATTTAACACGGCCGTGTCGAATCTGACACGGTCCGTGTCAATTGTCTGTGCAAAATTAACACTCTATCAGAGATTTGACACGGTCCGTGTTGCACCTTAACACGATCCGTGTCAAATGTCTGAGAAAAACAACCATTTTCTCAGAGAATTAACACGGCCCGTGTTGAACCTAACACGGCCGTGTTTGTTACAAACACGGCCGTGTTACATGCCCGTGCAGAATTTCTGCACTTAAATTTCACTACTAAACACAAGTATATACTTTACAAAATACATGTATATACTTTACCAATTCATACTATATCATTTACGAATATATAACTCCTCCACCATATCCGTAATACATATAAATATGAATCACATGAGAGATTTAATAAATCCATCAATTTACTCTAAAATAAACAACATCATATATATATTTCCACAAAATGAATTTCCATTAGTTGTTTTAGCAGATACACATGTAGAAGATAACGGTTATAACTTCAATGGTTTTTATTACAGAATTATTAACTGCATCAAATTTTAATAAATGTTTTTGGGTGGTGAAATATCATATTTTCCCAAGCTTGTAAAACCCTAAAATAAACAAGAACAAAAACCTTCATCGGCTTGAAAAGAGGGTGGTTCAAATGGACCGAGGCGACGACATCGTCGGCCATATTCTTAGAGTAGATGGGCCTTTTTCAAATTTTTTAACCAAACATTTTCAGTTGTTTTTGTAACTAAAAAAAAAGACTAAAGTTTTAAAAATCATCCGATTAAAATCTAAAACCATCCCAATTCTAATAATTTTGTTCTTTACAAAAATATAAAAAATTAGATTTGTTATTAATTTATATGTTCCCAACTCATTTTAAAATATATTGATATTATTAATCGGCTATTAAATATAGTTTTTAATGTACTTATAAAATAAGAAAATTAATTTAAATTTATAGAATATATATATATTAATTAAAATTTATAAAAGAAATAATTTTCGGGTGTTTTACTGTTTAAATAAACAGATAAATTTCACTTTTAATTACATATTCGAGTTATGTCGGAGTTTTTATTTCAAAATCAAATAAAGAATGTATAGTTAAATGAGATCTCATGAATATCATTATCGTGTGTATAAAAGGATGCATATATTATTTTAAAGAGATTCGTCCTCTTCCTCCAAGGTTGGTTTTGTCTTAAATTTCTTCACCTTTCCCCCCTTTGTCCCTTTACGGAAAAGGATAAAATAAAATAAAAGGAGTCATTAGTTTACTTCCTAATGGATTAATTTAACTTTTAAACATTGGTCAGAATCTTGGCACGTAGTTAATGATATATCACTTTTTTGTAACAATTAATATCGCTTTAATATAATCCATAACAAACAAAATATACCGAATTACATTTTTGTCCGTATTCCTGCCCACGAGGATCATAACACACGGTCCAGTATCTGTTTTCTAAATAGTTGAGACTACATTCTTTAAATTTACGAATTTGCTTTGGTTATATGAATGCAAAATACAATTTCATAAATTTTTCTATATCAGACGATATTCAAATATTTGCTAAACCTCCAATAGTGCTTACCAAATCAAATCAAATTAAAAGAGTTTTAAATTGTTAAATATGTGTGTATATATATATATATTATAAAGGTTTTGAAGTTGTCAAATTTAGTTCTAAATATAAAAAACAAAAATAAAACACAAAATTATATATTTGAATTTTTTAATTCCAATATATACACATATATATTACCATTGAGCTTTTAAAAGTTGCATATAAACGACCAAGGCTTGATGGCTATACATTTGGATGGATGATTATATATATATATATATATATATATATAAATTCACAAATCATAAAATTCGTGAAATAATATTGTTTAAGATTTGTTAATATTCCCTACGGTGGCTCTAAGATCGACAGCTGAGCCAAGACAAAGGATGAGGTCAGCATTCTGACCGGCATCAATTGGCGCACTTCTTCCACTGCCATTTTAATTATTTTTCTACCAAATGTTTTTATGATTAATATGTACTACCACTTTGTTAAGATTCGTCTTATTAAACAAAATACACGTAAAAGTATGTGCCATTACTACACTGAGTTGTAAGAACGTTTTTATATGAATGGTTTTTTTTATAAAAAAAATTATCTAATTAGTTTTTTTATATTAATTGTTACTATTTTAAATAGATCTCATAATATTTTAAAAATTGTAAACAAGATAATTAGATGCAAACAACAATTGAGTAAGCAGTTAGAGATGCCAAATAGGATTTTAATTACACTCACAACATACAAGGATAACGTAATAAGAACTATAGATTATATTATCCTTTTGACTGATTATCGACTTAATTGATGAATAAACATCTCATTAAACTGATTTAAAAACTGTGGATAGAAACCAAAACGTAGATTAGGGAAGGTAAGCTTTTGTCGTTTGTACTATCGTTTACGACTGAAATAAATTTACATTAATACGTTACAAAAAAAGGAAAAGAAAAGAACACTTTGATATCAATCAATAGGGCCGAGAAGTTTTGTCTTCATTCAATCAATGGACCGTCGAAGAGTAAAAAAGATGAAATAATATAAGAAACGATGAAAAAAGGAGAAGGAGAATCATGTGGGTTTGTGCAAATCTAAGAATTTAATTAATTAATTAAATCGAAATGATTAGAGGCTTTGGTTTTGGAGCTTAATACGCCATTCTCACATGCAAATATAGCCAAATCTTCTCATGCCACGTAATAAGACCAATCTTCCTATATGCGCGTATATAAATATATGTTTATATATACAACAGCTGGACCTGTAATTATCGACTTTTATTTTAAAAAACTATATATCTACTGAAAAAATTGACAAACATATCTGTACCCTTGAATACAGAGGAAACGTTGGAGTATCCATTTTTGTGATAGCTGCATGTACACCAAAAAACCAAATAAAGATGAAAATAATTCAATAAATGCCATTTAATTGCACTGGAATGGAATTCATTTACGAACTTAATATGTACTATTTTTCAAACATAAAAACGCAAAAATAAACAAGAAAACAAAAAGATGTTTAAAAAAAATGAAAACCAATTTGATATTCATTCATGCAGCTCGTCTGATCATGGTTTTTTTTTTTGTAAAATTATATTGCAATTTTTGGCTCATTTTCATTATAGAGGCGTTATGTTTATGCGTATATATCGTGTATTTATTCAAAAACACTTATATTGTGTAATAATATACATTATACACAATTTTCATCTCATATATATATACACACACATATAGTAGCATGCAGATTCCAAAATTTCTCATCGCTTAGACGAAGATAAATAATTACAAGTATGAAATATATATATATATATATATGTGTGTGTGTGTATTAGCGGTTCAATGGATGTGAGAGAATACAGATCACATAGAGATGTTAGGGGCATGAGAGGATACAAAATAGGGTTAGAATCCAAAAACATGAAATTTGAAAGAAAACAAATTTACAGATCAGAGAGAGAGAGATGTGCATGATGGGAATCCTAAACGTTGTCGTTTTGCTCTGCCGAGAGAGAACTGCTCCCTCGTTGTTTTCTATTTATTATTCTTGTTTTTCCCTTATCTATTTTCCAAAAATCATAATAATACCAAGAGGAGATAATAATAATAAGAACGATAAATATGGAAGGACAAGAGAACAAAAGGGATCCACGTGACGCGAGGTGTTTGGGTTTTGGAAATGAGTACAAGAATGGGACTGGTCTTGTCCTTGCTCACTGTGTCGGATTTCTTGAGAGATTTTAATTAGATTTTATCAGTCTTTCTTTTCAATAATTCCATATGCCATTTTATCATTTAGCGATGAGTTTCCAGCATCATACATATTCTTTCTTTCTTTCTTTTTTGTAAATGCATCATACATATTCCGTTAATCATGAAATGAGTATAGGGTTTATTCTAGTATATTATAATCTTATATAACGATCCATCTATGCAGGGAAAAAAAATATTCATTGCTGTTTATTATAGCGTGTCATGTTATATAGATTGTTATATAGATATACGTATGTTTTTAATAATTAGTAAATTAAGAGGTGACAAAGTCATCTTCGAAGTCATAAGTTCGATTTCACTGGCGGGGAGGAATGTAATTTCTGGACCAAAATAGTTTATATATAAAGACTGGTACCGGACACATGGTGGATGACTGGATGTAATCGGATCGAATGTTTGGGGAATCATCCTAGTTAATAAAAAAAAACTATATCTTTTAGAAGATCGGAGAGGTACGAGTAAATATTTCTCTCCACGTTTGGATTTGAATCCGATGTCAGAACATATTTTGCATATTCTCTTAGACCACCTAAATTTTGGTTAAATATACGTATCTATAAGTTTCTTTGTAACCAAAAACAATTTTCTACGTTCACTTTGTAGTATACGTAATAATATAATTGTACAATATAAGTTGATTATAATCAGTTGTTTAAGTACAAATGGATTTCCTCAAAAGAAGTTGCGGGCAAAAGACTTTCAAGTTGAAGTATATTCTCAGGCTGTAGTTTTTGTTTTCGCTATTATTCTAACTTGCTCTAATTAAGATCATAATATATATATATATATATATTAATACATATTAATACATAAATATCGTTCGTGAAGGGAGAAATGGTATTCACTTATGAAAAAATTATACGTGCTAATAATACTTCCTATCAAAAATATATATTTTTGGATTCATCCTGCTTATTAAAACCTCCAAATGGGTTTTACCTAAAAACCAATATCACGGTTATAAGTATGCTGTGTGATATGAATACAATGAGTGCATGCATTTTTTTCGATAATCTGAAATTTTATTATTCGTTCGACTCAACTATATCTCCTACAAAAACAGAGAAAACCATGTGAATGTTTGAATGTTTTGTCCGGGTGGAGACTCGAATTTGGGTTGGAAAAAACTTTTACTCCATCTCTTACCAATTGAGTTATCCAATCTTGGATTAGAGCATGTAGTTGGTTCATAATTTTGATAAAAATTAGAACCTTGTTCTAAAGGAGGATCTAAGTTCCACATATTTGAGTTAGAGATATGTGATAATCGATTTTGATACATAATAATTTTGTATCGATCTTCGAATTTTAAATATCAGATCTTACACGAATAAAACTATGATTTCTTCAATCAAACCAAGCAAAGCTTTAAATACATAATCCTATGGGGCCAAAGTGTTCAACCAAAATCGAAGAAAGGAAAATTAAAAAAAAAAAAAAAAAAAAAAAAAAAAAAAAAAAGACACCGATAATTTCAAGGGAGGGTAAAATGGGAATTTCAGAAAAAGAATAGGGGCACCTTGTAATAAGATTTGGGATACCACCGGAAAGAATGTTGCAACATCTGACGACAAACATAGGGACATTGTTGTTTTGCCTTTTCAAAAAAATCCACGTAGACAGTCCACACATGTATGTGCCCCCGTCTTCCATACGTACATTATTCACAACTTGATTACATGTACATATGTATATAAAGTATTATTGTTTGTAATTATTGTGAATTATACGTAACAAGTTGGGTGGTAGCATTTTTTTTATTTATTAATTTCTTGGTAATGGTGTCCTATTAAGGAAACAAAAAGTTATATAGCAGCTTTTAAAAAAAATATATCAACATGGGAATATGTGAAATTAAGATCCAACTCCGAGAAAGTCATGATTTCGAATTACTGTAACAATTAATTTTATATAATTAAAGAACAAAAACAATCTTAATATAGTTCTTTTAGTCTAAATCCAGAAGGGAACGAATAACAGAATATATACAATAATATATATCCGGCTATGATATCTTTCAAATAAATTTATTTTTATTATTTTATTTTGTATAGCAAAAATATCATAATATTTGTTTCAAATACTTGTTTTTTTTTATATAATATTTAACCCAAATGGGATTTGAATCCTGATGACGGTGCCTACCCTAAACGGGTGTTTCGAATACTCGTAAATTTACTATATCAAATCTTTGATTCTTAAAAAAAAAAGTATTTGACATGTATACAAATATCTAATATTTGCTATGATTAACTTTACTTTATATTAATATATCCTGATAAAATATTTAAAATTTCGTATATATCTCTAATAAAAACTTTTCATAGAGATAAACTCTTAAAAGAACTACAGGAAGAAACCAACTAAAGCACTATAATGGCATCACGTGTATGTATCCATACATGTATATACATATGTATGTATGTATGTATGGATAAAAGGGCTTTTGCAGGATTAGAAGAAAAAAGGGTGAGCTGGAGAAGAAGACAAAGAGAGAGACGCAATTAGTGAATGGATTTTGGTGAGACATAGAGCAACATGCACCTTTGAATAATTGAAGAGTGTGGGGGCCTATTGTTCTTTTCTTCTTTGTTTCTATTTGCTTTCCTTGCCATCTACACACCAATCACCTTCAATCTCATACCCCAAAACAGAATCACATTTATATAAATATGCCTAAATGTTTTTATAATATGCTTTTTTTATTTTATTTCAAGGATCCATTTACCTAACACAATCCACATTTGAGATTTTATCTTTGCATGTTCATTATATCCTATCTATTTTCATTTCTTTATGGTCTCTACGTACTAATCATATTTAATCCACATCATTAATCGCAATAGTATATGGTTCGAACCCATAATATCTCACAAAACCGTCCTTGTAAATTGTCGACTCGTAGACCTTGTATCAACCGTAACATCATTGATAAATCCTATTTTCTTATTTTAAACGAAAAAGTTATTTTCCATTCATTAATTTATAAATTTGTTTCAATAGGTACAAACGACTCTCTTTATAACTTTGAATATACTAAAATTTTTTATCATAAATAAACATAATATTTGGCCTAGTGTTTAGCAAAAGACAAAAAAAAAAGTGTCTCTAACTAACTTTAAAGGCAAAAAAAGGGACAGCAAATAAAATCGTAGAAAACCATATATAGCAAAGCCATAAAAATCTTTTAATGTAATAAAATTTTGTAGTTCGAATTTAGGGTGACAAACTTGTGAATTAGGGTTTAATTCGGTCTCATGTTTGTGGGAATGAGGACATTCTTCGGATTAGGGTTTGATGGCCCATGTGTTTTTGTTTGTTCATGCCATTAAGTTGATGACGATGATGATGCACAACGCCAAATGATATTTTCTTTATCATAATCTTAACTTTTTCTCGTTAGTTAAGACATTTGATGTGCGGTCTCTTTCCAATTCTTTGCATTTTTCTTCCGCTTTCTCAATTAGATAGTCACTGCCCTAATTAATGGACCGTCATTGTTATATGGCAATGTAACACAAATTAGTTTGGGACGTTATGGTCGGGCTTAAAGCATGAATGTACGGCTGTACGCAACTTTAGTATAGGTTTTAACTGTTAAGTATTTGTTTGTACCCATTAGTAGGGATGGGCAAAAATATTCGAAAATCGGATACCCATCCCGACTCAAAGATCGGGTATCCGCTTGCCATGAGATATAAATTGAATTTTGATATATTTAAAATCCGAAATTTGGGTTCAGGTTTGAATTAATGTTTTCACGTCGAGTAATTATTTTTGGGTATTCGAATAATAGAAAAATATAGCTATTAGAAAATGATAAATATATCTATCAATATCTAATTTTTTTTTACTTTATTTACATAAAAAAAACACTGTCGTTTTATTATATAGTTATTTTGGATATAAAATTTTTCAATGATTTTATAAATTATTTATATGTAATCTATAGATTTTTGAATTTTTAATGAAAATATATATAAAATTCGACGGGTTTGGATATCTAGGGATACCCAAAAATTGTCTCACGGATATATAATTCGGATACCCGAAAATTCGGATTCGAATTCGGGTTTTAACATACATAACTCGTCCCGTTCGAATTCGTGTTCGGGTGTCTAAAAATCCCGAATACTTTACCCATGCCTACCTCTACCCGTTAGTGCTCCGGTTTCATAATAAAGAAGTAACTAAGAGTGGATTTAACATATTTAAGAAACTCCAATTCCGTGTTAATGCATCATCCATCATCTTACCATATACATGAGAACAGAGCATATATAGTAACAATATATATATATATAGATAGATAGATAGATAGAGAGAGAGATAAATAGATATAGATTATATTTAGATAGGGTTTGTGGTGAGCCAGTTTGAGAAGGCTTGAAGGGTGTTCATGTCGGCTCTGTAATGCTTCTGAGTGAACTCAAGAAACATGGACCAAGTGAAGTCAGGGTACTTTCTCGGAGTAGAACCAGTTATGTCCAAAAGCTCACTCGGCGGCTTCACCACTCTGTCTTTCTTCGGGCACAGGAAGAAGGCGAGAGATTTCCTCGCGCTCTCGCTGTTCACCACCGCTCTGTGCAAGCAACTCCTGTATCTCCCGTTTGACAGAGCCTGTAATTGTTTTTTTTTTTAAACGCATATATATTTGATGAGGATGACCTTCCATTATATATATATATATATATACACGGTTATTGTGAGAGATATATATAAAGGCGGAATCTTTACCATGAAAGTGTCGCCGATGTTGACAACAAAGGCCTTGGGATTGGGACGGATGGATCGCCATTGGTTATCGACAAAGACCTGAAGGCCATTGACGTTGTCTTGGTGAAGGATCGTGAGAGAGGTGGGATCACAATGGGGCCCTGTCCCGAGGGTAAGGTCCGGTTTTTGGCATGGAGGGTAATAGTTTAGCCTCATTATCGAGTCGTTCTCTTCGAAGAACTCTCGGAAATGTTCTCGGTTTACGCCTAAACTTAGCCCGAGAAGCTCCATGATCTTCAGCGACAAAGCACTCATCGCCTCGCAATACTCCTGATAAACTTTCCTGCAAATGCAACAAAGATGTCATTTAGAAAAGGGGAGGATTGGATCATTGAATTCTGGTCAAAATCTTTAAAGTTTATGACTTTAGGGATATCAACCAGATGGGTCGGTACATGGAAAGTATCTGAAACCGTAAACCGGTTCTTTGGGTTGGTTTGGTGGTCAAAAAGCCGGTTTTAAGGTCCCCATCCAGGTAAAGACAAAAAAACAGAGCAGGGACCTGGACAAGTGAAAACGTTTTTTTTTTTGTTTCACTTTTCTTATGGCATGTGTCTATTTGTGGGGATGATCTACGCACCCAAATGGCTCAAACTCTTGTCCCATTGCACCGTGGAAGTAATCTTGAACGGTCTTGGAAGGGTTATTCTCATTCGAAAATCGAAAAGAGAGAGTTTCTTTCCACGGGAGCTTGTCGGAGAAACGGCCCGTGAAGCTGCTGGCGTAGCCGCAGCTCCCGCCGG
>NW_010965372.1:1003389-1024460 GCF_000463585.1 Tarenaya hassleriana | reverse complement strand
TGGGCGTGCTATCCGGCTTTTCTCTGCGCTCTCTGCTTCTCGGCAAGAGGCATGTCGAAGAATCGGTCCATGTACTTGTGGGCATCCGATATTAGGTCTTCTTCCACGCCATGGTTGAGGACAAGGAAGAAACCGTGTTTCTTGCAAGCATCGGCAACAAGCCTCGAGACTTGAAGTGTGGAAGAAGAGGAAGAGGAGCTGTTGTTGGAGAGGAAGTGGCCGAGATCGATGAAGGGAACGTCGAGTTCAGGTGCATCAATGGAGGGTTTATCGCAATCGGGCCAGATGAACTGTTTTGGGATGTCGGATTTGAGATTAAGGAGAGAAGGGTTAAAGACTAATGATGTTTGGACATGATCACTGTCATCTTCTTCATCATGTTTTGGTTTGTTTTCCTTGTGGGGAGATGTCGTTATTCTATTTATCGCCATTTCCGGAGAGTTTCTGCTTCTTCTCTTTGGGTTTTGTCGAAGAAGAAGAAGAAGAGTGAAGGAGGTCTTGTTGGGGAGATACGGAAACAAAGGTTCTCTAAGGTCTATATATATAAGCAAAACACAGATGCTCAAGAGTGCACCTCGATCTTCTTTTATTTTATATAATCATGATCTCTTTTATTTTAATTTTCTTTGCATGAAAGGGCTTACCAGATGTAAAAAAAAAATAGTTTTTTTTTTTATAAAATAGAAAAAAAAACATACTTTGTTATTACTCATGTTGTGTTCATTTTTTTTAATGGCGGGAACTCAAACTATTTGTGAATGAATGATTTATGGGGAAAAACGGATCTTTGAGAAACCGTTGGCTTTGATTGGTGCATGGCCAGTTGTGTTAATTTCACCACCTAAATAACATTATGTTAATTTCACCAACTCAAAATTCTATATTATGTGGATTCAAATGTACGTATACAATCACTAACTAATTTTAACTTGCAAAATCTAATTTCTCGACTCAATAAACTCAATTATCACGGCTTTCTAAACCGGTTTCTTTTAAATCCTATTAATTATCGTATCCCATCTAATCCAAGATTTGGACAAATCCATGATCTGCTAAGTTCATAAGGAATTTCGGTATTAAAAATAGAAAGAAATAATAATATAATATAGTTGTGATGAGAGCTTAATCAGTGGATCCATGGTGCTGTCTGTTTTTATAGTTGGCAGGACAGACGTTCCCAACGCCCTTTGGCCGTATTCGAAGAGAGGGTTCCACTGAGTTAATATGTGGAGCTTACTTTCTCGTCTTATAGTCTTAGATCTTTTCATTTTCTTTTTCATCTCTCTCTCTCTCTCTCTCTCTCTCTCTCTCTCTCTCTCTCTCTCTCTCGAAACAAACGGAGGAAAGGACAAAAGAAAGGTGTATTTGGAGAGAGGGGGAAGGGGCCATAGATAGCCACATTGGCAAACAAAGAAAGCAAAGGTGCGTGAGAGAGAGAGAAAATAGGCAATGTGCTATTTGCTTTTAATGGGGAAGTGTTGGTATGGGAACCAATATCCCATGTTTAGCCCACTTTCGTCATCCTCTATTACCTCCAAAACTCCATTAGGCTTATGTCACTTTTCTTTCACCATTTCTGTTAATCACCATTTTCATTTCTTCCTATCTATGATTCACCATTTTCTGCCAGTATTGAAAATGCCATCCAATCAAATTATCTGATAGACAACTTGTATCCATCCATCAGTTCTGAGGTTAATGACTGTATGCTTAGCTAAATGTAGAATCCATAACCTATGAGGTTGGTTTAATCAATCTTTCCAGATACATATTTTTCGGTTGAAATATCGAAACTTTCACGTGAGTATCTCATTTACCAATCTAGTTGTTTGTTCCTGCTCCAAGGCAGTAAGTATGAGAATAAATCAAACATATACATATATTAGAACAAACAATGCACATGCAGTGCTCACTATCCGCGAAGGAAGCGATAACACCCGAACTAAGTGGAACAAGTTCAACTACATAAGTAGCACTGAAAACAACCAATGTTGGTCTTCTTATCGTATCTTAAGAAAAAGATTTTTTCATTAATGGCAATTATGATTCAATCACTAATAACATCCAAAGTCTATGCTACGGCAAACAGCATTGAACTGCTTGTTTGCAAAACTGAGAATGCGGTTGTATCTCAACCGACACAATCTCACAATCAGTGTTTTTTTTTTTAAAAAAAAAACTTGTTAAACCCTCTATACGGATTAAATGAAAAAGAGGTGCAGACTCTCAAACGAGAGAGGGAGGGAGGGGAAATAACCTCTGGTATTTGGAAAGGGCAAGAAGGAACCATCAGTTAGTGAAGATTTTGTAGTACAAAATCACATGAGATCTTCACCCTGTCTCGTGATTTTTTAGGTGGAACCAGAGAAGATCAAATCCCAAGTCAAAGCGCAATGTTTTTGGCAACTAGCGTCTTAGTGGGTTTGATTGATTACACACACCAAGTCAATACACTCTCTGTTAGAGCAACTTAAAACCTGCAAATCATGATAATAATGATAGGATACGCCAATATACGCTATTACAAAGACAAGTGTATATAACCTTTTTTAGTAACCCAAGAGAGGCCTATAAAAAAATGTGACGGGTCGTGCTATGGTAAGGATGTGATTAGCTAAATATAGACGGCTAAATTACATGAAAGAGCAATGATAAATAAAAAAAAAAAAGAAAAAGGAAAAGCATTAGCGAAATGAAATGGTGAAGAAGAAGAAGAAGATGATGAAGAAAAGAAAGTATAAAAGGGAGGGTATAAAGTTCATATAAGTTACTTTCCATACACGAACCACAAAAAAAAAAAAAAAGGGAAATCGTGGGGGGTGAAAGGAAAAATTCAAAATCCGAGTAGAAAAGCATTGTCTGTAGCAAGAGTCTACGTTTTAAAAACCAAAATGGGGTTTTCTTTTTAGTTTGTCCCCCAAACAATGCAAAACATACTTGATCAAGACAAGACAAGACAATCTAATTATCAAGAACCCACAACCTTGGTTTGGTTTGGTTGGTTGTAATAATCACACAGCAGAAACAGAGACGTTTTTTCAGCTAAATGCCTTAATTAGTGCATAATTTTCCACCAAGAGACAGGAACAAAAATAGGCAAAAGTGGGTCTGTGCTATTGTCCTTTCTACATTCAGCTTCCAACAACAAACAACAATTCAACTTCTCTTTCTCATACATCCCCTAAATACCCAAGGCTAAACTCCCCGAGGGTTCACGACCTAGCTAGTTCAATGTTCAACGCTCACCGATGAACCAACGGGTCTCGTGGGTGGCGAACGGAGGACAGACCGATCGGTATTCTACGAAAAGAGAAGGGGCGGAAGACATGGACGTCCACTGAAAGGGGCAACTAATAACAAAAAGTGGGGCTGCTATAAAGACAAAACGGATAAAGGAAGGTGGGGCAAATGTTGGTAGGTTTATTATTTATATGTATCTCTCTCTCCATTAGGAGAGAAATCAGATAGACGCAACACTGCTGGACCTTCTGAATGACAATGTTTCAACATGGGGTTTCGTCGCAACTAGGACACGACACAGTTCCATCCTCTTGTTTATCCACTGAAAAGATTACATGCTTTCTATCTTTTTTTTCTGGTGGGTCTGGTCTGGTGGATGAAGACTCTTTACTGACACTAGAAGTTGGGGGGCAGAGATGATCTCAAATAGATCCTCGTTTCTGGATTTTTCCCAAGAAAAAGACGTGACTCGTTCGCCATGACACCTAAGCTTTTGTTTTCACTATTCCTGGTATTGGGATTTGCAACATGCATATATGCCCCCCATAAAGTTTTTGATTATATATGCCTTAAAACCTAAATGCATGGTAAATGACTTAACTACCAATAACAATAATTTTACGCCCCCAAAAGTTCAGAGAATCATTTATACCATAGTTCTCTTCCATTCAGTCCTCTGTTCTCTCTTATCAGATTTCCCTTTTGCTGCTCATCCCAGCTTATCTCTGTCTGCATCTAAGACATAGAGAGCATATAACCGCTATTTATTCTCAAGTAAAAATACGCTGATCAACATGCTAAAGTGCATAATATCTTAGATAACATAATACTAGACCAAAACCAAATGAGTGAATCCGCTGCACTCAATTATAAGAAGATTAATTAGCGTTAAGCTCTCGACATGGAACAAAATGAAACAGAATACTCAAGAATCTAACTGTTTATCTGAGATAGAAGAATCAAGGCTTGTCGACACGCTAATTAATTGTAAAGGGATGGTACTACTGAGTTACGCCCATACAGTCCACAGCCAAACCATAGTGCATTATGCTATAGAGAGACCCTGTTATAAAAGTATCCTATCATAAAGTTTGCACATGCTAGAGAGATGATTTGACAATGTGAAAACCTAAGAGCGAACAAGAGAAGAGATCCATGAAGAGAACTGTGCTAACACTAAGTCTGAAGGAGAGGGGATTGTCATGACTAGTGACATGTTATAGCTCGTGGTGAGTGGGTGCTGCACAAAGTTCGGAACAGAGGTTTTTCCTTCTTTTGCACCATACCCTTCTTTGTTACTTTCTTGTTTTCCAAAATCCGGAAAGAGAAAATATCCTAGTGAAAGCAATGTGGGTGAGTTCTCATGGAAGTCTTACTTGTACCATAAAACGTGGTCGGGAACTGCTATTGGGAGATGGCGTCTATCATGGAAACTGATCAGCTAAAGGAACCAGTGAAAGTGGAAGGACATGGAAAAAGCTACTTCTAGGCTTTCTTACCATTCGTTTCCTCTGCAGCTGAATCTTCCCTTGGCCTCACACCCCCAACAACTTGAAGCAAAAGCTATAGAAACTGTTAAAGTTTTAGGTGTCCAATAACAAGTAGCAGAAGCGGAACCTAGAGGCATACGTAATACTCTTATTTTTGTCGCGCAAATGCACAGGCTTTAATCATATAAAGATGTATGTCTATGATTTGACGCAGCACGGGTATTGGGGTACCGGATGATGACAAAATACTCACAGCTCTAATATGAAAATAAATCGTGTATCGATCAAGCATTCTCCTGGCTTGATTTTGTTTCTAACTAGTACCAAAAATAGGACAGGTTCTATTTCTGTAAATAGTATACAAATTATTTGTTACAACTACGAAGTACGAACTTAAAATGCTCCTCAATTATATGCCACAAATACGTACTTAAATGCTCCAGAATTTTCAGGCTGCGTGGCAGACAAACTGAACATGGAGCATTTACAGGACTAAACGAGGTAAAAAATAAAGGGAAACCAACTTGCCTCGCAGCAGGGCTAAGGGCAAAGATGAGCCGAAGAGGAATAAATAGCTTTATGTAATGACAGTAGGTTTCTCTCTTCCTGTGAATTCCTTCAGCTTTGATACAGACAGCGCCAAACCTGAACATGATGATGGAGCAAGTCGTTAACCAACTAAAACTGGCATCAGCAACTTTTGAGAAATGGAATAAGAACAAACCAATTAAAGGCTTTAGAGCTGTTTGGGCGTCTATATCATGATTCGAAACATCTGCCTCAAACTGTTCAATGTACATTCGAACGGTAGCACCTGCTGGCCGTGTCACTGTGATGAGGACAAAACATAGAAATACGTAACCCTGAATTTGAAAGAGCGTCGACATACTGATAACCGAAATATGATCCTGGATCCATCAGTGAAAACAAGCCGAACACCCTGCTTGGTGACAACACTTCCATCAACCTAAACAATGGTATATGATCCTAGTCAGTATATCTGAAGAAAAGTGCATGAATATCTTTGTTTCTTGAGAGTTTCCAATGGAAAACGATAACATTAATGAGTATCAGACTTACTGGGTCAGTGTATGAGAAGTCATCTGCAAACTGCAGGACATAGTTTCCTAAGATAAAAAGTCAGATATAGACAATAACATTAACATACAAGAAAATGTGAAGAAGAAGCGAAAAAAGAAAAGATTCAGTATGAGCCTCACCATATTTTTCACCTGGCTTGCTCTTAGACACGAGATCTCTAAGATACTCGATCATTTTATTGGCCCCTTCAGATTCACATTCCTAAGTTCAAAACATTAAAATTAAAGGGTTTTACATAAACAAGCACTCAACCACATGCTTCAAGATCTAAATGCATTTACAGTCACTGGATTTGCTAATCTGATGCTCTTACTTCATAGTCATATCTGGAAAAGAAATTCCTCCCATACGTTGCCCAGTGTTCTTTCACGACATCTGAAACAGACACCAACTTCTCCCCTGGCTTCTTGTCTTTGTTTCGGTTTGCAATAATTGAAAGCCACGCCAACACAGCCCTTTCATTTGAACGGTTTCATTCAAAAGTGGAAATGAGAGCTTAGGTATATCTTAAATTAGGAATGAGAGATGAAGAGCCAACTCAGTAGAAAATTTGTGAAAATGAGTTTTAAGCCAGGATCAAAAGAAGCGAGCACCTTGTCACACAACTATGAGAAATTGAAATCTTACACAACAAAATAAGGTCTTTATCTCAGGCAAGAGCTATTGATCTAGCAGATACCATAATTCAATGAGGATTTCAGAGACAACAGCCCACAAAATATCAATCCAACAGGCATGACATTGCAATGGCTCAAATTCACAACAAAATAAGGTCTTTATCTCAGGCAAGAGCTATTGATCTAGCAGATACCATAATTCAATGAGGATTTCAGAGACAACAGCCCACAAAATATCAATCCAACAGGCATGACATTGCAATGGCTCAAATTCACTTAAGATAGAAATGCTCCAAGATCTGGAAAACCGAATTCAGTGCATCATGTTCTTTGGGAGATCCCGATTCCCTATCATGGATTGGTTCTCATATCACACCCAACCTAGTGTGAGTCATCATAAAATTTAGGAGGGGAATACCATATGCCATCCTTCTCACGGATGTGATCAGAACCTGTACCGAAGCTTTCTTCTCCACAGATTGACAACTTCCCTGCATCCATAAGGTTTCCAAAAAACTTCCATCCAGTGGGAACCTAGACAAAACAAACCTTTATTTATAAGTATTTGGTTCTCAAAATCGCACAATTGAAAGATATCTGATAACCCAGAGATGATTAACCTCAAAAAAGGGAAGCTTCAGCTTGTTGGCAACACAATCAAGAGCACCACTTGTTGGCATAGATCGAGCTAATCCCTGAGATTGTAGATTGTAATGCGATTAATTTGATGGAACGATATCCACAAGAGGAAAAAGAAATGACTAAACGCTAAAACCATCCTACCTTAGGACCATCTCGGAAATATGGAATTGCTTCTTGGGCATTGGCGGCAATGATAGCAACAGAGTCTGACGGAGTTACAAAAAAATTCTTCCCTAAGATCATGTTTCTATCACCATCGCCTGTAGGACAATGAGAGGCCAGTAAAGTTACTATTTCTATCACAAATCACCTGTGAGCAGATGATGCATGTAGCATATTGATCAAGCTACAAAAAGGAGAAACACTTGAGAGACTCCTCTGTCACTGATCATACCATCACTTGCTGCTCCGAAATCAGGCCCATCATCACGATACATAATGTCAACCAAATCCTTTGCATATCTGTTTGCAACAAAGAACCAAGAAGTCAGGATTCTTAGCACTGAAACAACTCTAAGTAGATTGTTTCTCTTACGTCAAATTAGGATCTGGATGGCCATGTCCAAAATCCTCTAGAGGCACTCCATTTGAGATTGAATCCTACATTACCTGCCTAACATCAATGATTTGAAATTTCTGGAAGTCATATTCACTAACTTTTAGCATATATTATGTGCAGAACTTACAGGTTTTGCTCCAAGCTTATCAACAAATATGGGCTTCGCATAAGCACCAGTAACTGCATGCATGGCATCAAACATGAACCTAAAAGCAAGGGAAACGGAACAGAAACCAATATTATACAGCATTGCAAGTCATAGAGTGGTCCCACTTCATAGTACATCAAAGGAGTTAGAAATCAGACAAAAGGCAGAAATTACGAAAAACATAACAAAAAAGACATGGAAAATTTATAAGGCAATGTAAGATCATACCCAAAATCTGGTCTTGAAAGAAGGCCTCTGATGAGATCAAAATCGAACACGTTCTGCACAGAACACAATGGATCCATCTAATTTACAGCAAACCAAAATAATAAAGAAGATACAGAACAAGCATCAATATGTTTTCTTACCTCCATAAGCTCCAAATATTCAGAAACTGGATCTATAACTTCTACACTGAAGCTCCCATATTTGGTAACTCCAACACAAGAAAGATCTATGTCGGGAATCTCCGCCACCAAAACCTCAGAAATCTAGACACATATTCCAGAGCTCAGAGGTTGAAATAATAAAAAAATAGTAAAGGAAACAACGATTTCTAGTGCTAGTTAAGGGAATATTTGGCTCGAAATCCAATCAATGAATCATGAAAAGTAACTTCCTTCTCAGATAAATAGGTACTTACTGAGAGGGTATTTCCAAAAATCTTGTCAGTTATGGTCTCAGGAGCAGGCTGGCCACTGCTGTAATTGAACTGGGAATTGCAAAAAGTTTAGAAATTGCAATGAGTCATTTATGCAAAGTTATAAAATGCAAACAAATAATTTCATGAGAAAGACGTAGTCTAAAACACCTACATCTCGTGACAGGAACAGATTGAAGAAAAAAAGCATGTCTCTACAGGGCACCAATACAAAACGACATCTTGAACTTTTTTTGCAAATGGCAATGTCTGGAAAGATACGGTAACAACCAAGAAAAATAAGCTAAACTCATTAAATTTATCTGGAAGGACATGTCACTAACAGTTTACCTTGATACCCCAGTCATATTCAGGCCCACCAGGATTATGACTTGCACTCATAATAAATCCGCCATTTGCCTGTCCAAAACAATTAATAACAAGAGTTATGGAAAATGATTTAAAACTTCTACCGAAAAAACGGAGGCAAATGTAGTAGAAAGGCCTGCCTGTCTTTTCCTGATCACAGCAGAAACTGCTGGTGTTGATAAAATGCCATCCCTACAAGTTTTGTAGTTAATTATTGAGGTAACAAAGAACAGAAATCACAACGACCAGGAAAATGGAAACTAAACGAGGAAATAATAAAGAGATCCAAAAAAGCCAAGTTAATCATGATGTACGAAGGTTGACTTGGTTCTAGAACCTTCATAGAGAAAAAAATATGTCACCAACATATTCCAATTCCAACTACTATATACATCAGCCGCTCGTGAAGATCACACCAATGAAAAAAGGACCAACCCAGTTCGTATCACACCAACGAAAACAGGTATAGAAAACTTTCTAGCTAAAGAAACTCACTGTCCAACTAAAATTTTTTCAACTCCATTCCCAGCCGCAATTTTGATGATTATCTGTATCAGAAAGGCAAACAGCTTTGAGAACAAAATGACTGGAACAACAGAAATTATCGCTTATAGAAAACTGAAAACTAACCTGTGCAGCCTCTTTGTTGAAGTAACGGCCATCGCCTCCTAAAACCAACGCTCCATTCTTATAGTCCTCCGGTGGCAATGAATTAAACAGTGCCTAAATTAAATAGAAACTCTCATAATGAGTTCCACACAACTAATCATGAAACTACAACGAAGCTCGAGTGGAGGCAGAGTCAAGTTAGAACCTGGATCCAGTTGGCAAGATAATTCTCTTGCATGAAAACTTTAACCTGGAATCATAGAAATCAAAAGGAACATAACTCGGCATCCATTCCATCAGAAACAAGAAATCAGATCAACTTATATTACCAAAATCTTCCTAAAACTTGTGATTTGTAAAATATCATCTCAAATCCGCTCTGCTTTTTCCAAGACATAATCAGTAGAACTGCGAGAATCACAATGTGTAATTCCGTGTCGTTGAAGACTGACAAAATTAGATGAATTACAGAAAAACTGCTCCAGTGAATTCACTTAAACTGAACAGTTACTATCCTATAAAATGCATCACCGATACTTAGTCTGATTTATTCTTCTCGTTTACGTGAGCAAGAAACAGAAACAGGACGCAAGCAAATTCAATTTGTTTCTTATTATCGAATTCAGTCTCAAGTAAAAACATTGACTACGTAATACCTTCTTCCGGAGGCCGCTCGTTCCAGTCTTCTGTCCCTCGATTGGCTTCGTCGGCACCGATTTAATCTGAGAAATCCGAAAACGAAGAAACATCTGAGGAAAAAAAAACAGAAACAGGAGGAGGAGGAGGAGGATAACAACCTTAATGCCTTGAGCTCCGGCGACGGCAGCCGCTGACGAGGAAGAAGAGGAAGATGAGGAGGCTCTGACCGAATGAAAT
This sequence comes from Tarenaya hassleriana, assembly GCF_000463585.1. Classification (NCBI taxonomy): domain Eukaryota; kingdom Viridiplantae; phylum Streptophyta; class Magnoliopsida; order Brassicales; family Cleomaceae; genus Tarenaya; species Tarenaya hassleriana. Next base: position 1,014,169 of record NW_010965372.1, on the reverse strand, counting down.
CCAGAACTCGTCTTCGCACGAAGTCGAATCGCCGAAGTAAACACAGGAAAGGAAGAGAGAAGTGAAGACGACGAAAACGGCAATGACTTGACACCGAACCTCGAACACAGAAAGACGGTGTCCATTCTCGCACAGCTCGACGTCGTCATTGATGCTTCTGATCCTCCTCGGCTCAACGATCGATCTACGATCACTGATCGTTTGCTCTATCGCTCGAAGTGCGTCGCGTTTGGAGTGAGGGTGTGGGTGAGAGGACGAAGATCTGGGAGGAGAGAGAGAGGGGTATAATTGTAAATAGCAAACTAAACAGGGGAGAGAGTCCGTTGCGTGAATCTTTGAGTGCCACATGTACGTACGATAACGCTTATCTAGACTCATAGGCTTGCGTGTCCTCGAGCGAGTTCCTCTTTTCTCTGTCGTTCATTTTTTTTTTGTCGTCGTTAATTATAATATTCAAATATTTTTTGTTACTTACAACCCCATTTATAACGAATAATTAATTTTCAGATCATTGCTATTGGAATATGAGTAATAAATGTATAAGATTATTATCAAAATCTGATCATAATTGTAACGAATAAGCTCCTTAAGATCTATAAAATTACTATCAAATTATGGTTTCCAATCGAAAAAGGTGTACAAATTAAATTAGAGGTTAGAAAAAATTTCTTCTTTTAAACTATGTAAGCTCCTTAAGATCATTTATCTTTAACTTTTTTTTTAATTAAAAAACTATGCATATTTTAGATATCTACGGCTTTAAAATGTAAGATGTGATGGTGATAAAGCATCTATGGTATCTTCAACACAACTATGATTTTTGTTGTCCAAACACGACATTGCAACAATTTCTTTGTCATAGAAAAATTTTTCTATTAACCATAAAGAATCAACGACATGGTAACAAAATCCATTTCATCGTAAAAAAAAAAATTGTTACCCGATTCGTTCTTTGATAATGGTAATTTGCGTTTGATTGTGATCTATTATATTATGATTGACAATTGAGTGATGTAATATAAATCTATTATAGATGTAAATATATCCTTGAAACTTTTCGGTATTTCATCTGATGTGAAATATTCTGCATTATAAATGCACTCCTTAAAACGGCGAATATATACATACATATAATCCTTGAAATAATTAGAAAGGAAATCGCATTTTATCAATTATATTGCATGGTTGAAAATATCTTAATATCATTATGAACTTTTTGATTTATATCTTGGGAAGAAAATCAATTTTTTTGGAGTTTATTTTAAATCACAACCCACATTCTATGTGAATGTATATATATTTCTCACAAAACTATAGAAATTGGACATTCAAAACAATAATTTATTACTCTCACATCCTCCAAGCAATTTCAAATCCTTGACTGCATATGTAAAAAAAAGGAAAACTTTTAATGATGTTTTTCTAATAAGAAATTGATGATATATATAATACGCACATGATAATTTCTCCTTCAAAATTTTTCATTGATAAGAAAACATATTTATTATACAGAACAAAAGAGAAGCTTACGAACTATAATATTAAACTTAAATAAAAAATATAAATATTATCTACTAAACTGTTTGCCGTTTGTTAGCGCTTAAAACCACATGCACTCTCGATTTCAACGCGACAAACCTCATGGTATCTTTTCCAAGCTGCATCTGGGGAATTCAAATGGTAAAAGAAGATTTACAAAGACTTTTTTAGTTATTTCTCGATATCGTAAAATCTCCGTATTCAGCCCCTTAATTTAGGATTATTTTATTTTATTATTAAAAAAACAAATCCGGATTATAGGAGTCCGCCGATTTATATGAAAACAACGTGCGTAGCATGTGGTGCTACATGCATGAACTAGATAGGGGTATAATAGTCATTTGCAAGCTAACGGCGTTAAGACGGAGCACTAAACGTGTGTTCGCTTCCCTCTAGGCCATCAAAATCTGGGACGATAAACCAAGCGCGAGGCATGTCCATGGCAGCGAAATGCGAAACATGCTCTTGGTAATGGTGGAAAGTTCATGTGTTGTGTAGAAATTCAATTCCGAGGAAGTTGAAACCGGAGAATCGTTTTGTTGTATCTTCGAGGGTAGATTCGAAGTAGAAGGAGAAGATCATGGCTTCAGATCCTAAGCTGATGCCTGAGATCGGGCCTGATGGCCTCGCGAGAGAAGCACCTGTAATCGCCTACACAGAGAGGGTATGTTTTTCTGTTGATGAGTCTAATGCATTTGACCGTATGATCTGTTTTATTGAACACGATTTGTTTGTCTTTTTTGGTGAATTTGCGCATCAGATGATCGAGGAAGAGCAGCTTCAATTGAAGAAGTAAGCATCGCTTTTCTAATGCTGGATTTTACTAGATCGATTTTGTTTTTTGGAGGAATTGAGTGATTGCATTGATCAGAGATGCTCAATCGATTGATTAATCTAACGTCCAACTAGTGCTCTAGGTGAATTTTTCTCGGTGTTTGATCTCATGCTTTCATGTGTCAGTAGAATTCATTTGGGTTTTGTGGGAGTATGCTCGTCGTGTTTCTTTAAGATGAAGTGATTTGATGGTGGAAACAACTGATCCTTCAGTCGATCAAATTACAGGAAATTGAGAAATTTGGGAATGATTTCTGAAACCTTCCTTTGGCTTGCTAAGTTTTGAGGATTTTCAGGCAACATACATAAGATGTTGTGTAGTTATGTTTTTACATCAACAGTTCGAGGTTGATTAAGGAATGCCAAATTTGATCTGATGTTAGAACATGATTATGTAGTCAAAGGTGTGGTGGGCTGTGGGGTTCAAAGTGCTGGTATGATCTTTTCATCGTCTTCTTAGTATGTCACTGCAAGTTAACTAAGGTAGAGACTTTGGTTGGGGGAATCAACTTGAGGGATTGTTGAATCGGCGTTTAGGAGATTGTAAAATTTTGTTCTAAGATCAGAATGCCGATTTGCCACCAGCACCTCTCGTGAATGTCATTATATAGAGAAGAGGCTGCAACTTCCATGTACTGAGCTTCTATGTTTCGTTTTAACAGATACATTGAGCAGAATTATTCCAAAATAAGGGATGTTGAAAGAGAACTCTCAAATCTTACGATGGAGATGAAACTTACTGCTGGACCTAAGAAGGCAGGTTGGCACATCACCATTTTCTGGTAGTTAATGTCGTAGTTTACTTTCATAGAATCGTTAATTTGACCTTCCTCATATCTTTCGTACTGAAAATCTTAAGCACTGGAACTCTTGAGAAAGAAAATTGAAGTATCAAATGAAAAGATTCGTGCTGCCAAGCAGAGAGAAGAACAAGCACGTAAGGTTTGTCCCACTTGATGGAATTGTCTCTTTTTTCCTGTTATGTTCTGGTTGGCCTCAAGTGGCATGTGGAGTTGCAGGCGGAAATGAAATTTGTTATTGTCCACAAAACAGAATGTGGTTTATAGATCTTCAATTTTCATGAAATTTGGATTCTCGAAATCTCTCTCGTCAACTTGAGGATGGATTTCTACATGTTCGACTGAACTAATAAATGGATGCCAATTTAGGCAGATGGAAAACAAGTAATAGTTGATTGATATTTGGGTTGACAGAGAAACTATCGCTCATTGTCTCAGATTTACTTTGGAAGATAATTAACTAAAATGAACTTCTGGCTGCTTTTGCTTCCATCATCCTTTTGGGACATATTTATTTTCTTGAAACTGGAGTGTACCATTTCACCTCGTCCATACTGTGACATAGACGGTGTGAATTGTATGAGTGGGATTCTTTAGTCCTACTACCTCTTAAATCTGTGGGACTTTGCTACTTGCTGGTCTGAAAGATAAAATTTTGATCTTTGTAAGGCGTATGAAGCAGCAGCAAAAGCTGTGATGGATGAGGAAGCAGTGAAGCATAAGCTTTCTGAAGACTTAAACAGTCTGGTACGTATTCATTGCTTAATACCAATGCTATAGATTACTTCTTTTCCAAGATAGCACTTTAAATGACCATCTTTTGTAGGTGCAAGAAAGCAGTAATGCACAGTACGCCAGACTCGAGGAATTGAAAAAACGACTGGAAGCACTAAATCCAAGTAGAGCATCTGTCTCTATTCCACAAGTGAGTGCTCTTTGCTTTTGAGTTTCCAGTTCATCTGTATCTACTTGTGCTAGCCAAGGGATTCATGCATGGGTGACTAAAATATATTGGGTAGGCCATGAGATTTTCGATAATGTTACAGAAACAGTTTAATGTCTTATCTAAACTATAGCAGATACATGAGAGATGTTAAAATTTGCCAACCTGATATTCCATATTTAGGTCGGGAATCAAGAGAATACGACATCTACATCTACAGTAACTAGCTCAGTGGCATCCGGCACTACCCAAACTCATTCTGGAAATGCACAAAACCATGGTAAAGGCGGAGGAACACAGGCTGTGAGCGACCAGGAACAGAAGCCACCAATGGCAGAGGGAGAATCCAAAGCGAAAAGGAAAACTCAAATCCAGGGAAAGGGTAGAGGACTCTTAGCCATAGGCAAGGGAAGAGGGACCTCGGGTTCGGGTTGGACAGGTGCCGGATTCGACGTGGATGGCAGAACCTGAAATATTATTACACGTCCAAAAGCCCGCATCTTTATATCTGTTCACCGTGCTCACTCATCTCAGGTACACTATTTCCATCCTCTACATGTCTGGTTGGCCGCAAGGCTTCAGAGATCTCTTCCTGTATACTTGTCATCATACATTCAAAAGAGAGGGAAAAATAAAATGAAATAAGGCAGTTATGTTATGTTTGGCTTAGTTGGTAGGAACATCTGAACCTGAAGTGTAGGAGTTGGTTCTTCCCCATCCGAGTTAGGGTTCTGTCTTTTGGGGTGAAGAGAATATTCATCTCTCCAGAGCAATACACCCAATTCTGGAGATTCTAGTTATTCAGTTTGCTGTATGTCGTCATCTAACAAAGCAATTCCTCATTTTTGTTTTGTGGGTATCCAAGGATGAGCAATAGGGTTTTTAAATTTCAAAAATTTTACAAAACCCTAGATAGGGGTGCCACCAAAATCTCTTCTTTTTTTTTATTATTTAAATTTGTTGCCTCACCGAAGGAACGAGACAGAAAGAGGTCCATGTAGTAATAAATGATGGGTCCTGGTCGAGCCGGAAGTAGGGAAAAATCCGAAAGAGAAGAAAGGGGGAGAGAGGGTGAATGAATATTATTATGTATTGTACGGAGAGGAAAAGGAAAGGGAGGAGGGGGGGTTGAGTTGGTCAGTCACATTCATGAAATGGATCGAGGAAGAGATCTCTTCCAAGAGAATCCAGGTTATTATCAATTATTTTTCCTGCTACTGTTAACTGTTACTGTTGAAATATACACGTAGGAAGAAGGAAGAGTGAAGTTGGTGACCGACTGTCAGTTAGGGCCTAAATCCCACCTTTCTCCTTTCAAAAATTATCATCTTGCACTTATATTCTTGGTGGGTACAAAGAAGGAGGTCTGTTAAGAGCGATCAGAATTACGGTGGCAGGGTTTTTCGGTTTACTTCTGGATTTGATTTAGTTACTTTTATAATCGGATTTTTGTTATTTTGGGAAAATTTTATTTATTGGATTGAATTCGATTTGTTTTTTTTTCAAAATCGGTTTTCTTGATAAAATGTTAATTTCGTATAAAAAAATCGTTTTTCTGATTTTTTTTCCAATTAATCTCGCATTGTATTTGGTTTTGAAATTTTCTATTTTAGGAAATGTGTACCTATTCATTTTTTGCAATTTTATTTAACTGAATCAAAATGGCACTACCTTCCCTTTAATAATGATTTATTAAGTTTTAAGACTTGAGAGAAAGGTTCGAACCATGAATCTCTTTGTTGGACGGTAAAGGCCTTTTTCGGCTCTGCTCTGTTATACCTCCTTTCCTACCTAAGTCTCGAATTCCGTTTAATATGACTTTTTGAAAAACATGTATCTTGTTATTTTTGTTTTGGTTTAATTTTCTTTTGTTATTTTCGTCTCCATTAAAGAAATTCGTTTCCTATATAAATAACCACCACGACAGCCGGTCCTCCAAGTGTGACATTCGATCGAAGGAGAATACGGATGCTTACGATTACGGAGTGGTAATCAAATTCAAAAAAAAAAAATTGTGAATGGAAACGAATTATTGATTTGATGAAGAAGACGAAGAAAGTGGTCCTTTTCGTCACGAGCTGTGTTGTCATCACTCTCATTACGCCGAGCCCTTTGGTAGGGCACATAATGATAAAATAGTCCTAAAGTCCCTTTCCTCACTCACTCAAGTGAGATTTTTTTATTTAATCGATTTGGCAAATTGGGGGGAGCCTCTCTCTTTTACCATCATGATCGGATAAAAAAATCTATAATCAATTATCATAGTCATATTACGAATAAGGTTATATAGTTTTGTCGCCCAATATACCATCGATACTCTTTAAAAAAAAAATCATTAGAATTAATGCTTAAGAAAGTTGAATTGTAGGAAGTGCTTTTAAAAAATGATATTTTTAGATACATGTAAGCATCTAAAGGCGAAGAATTCGAAAAGTAAAAACATAGGCGTAAACCAAAAAAAAAATTCAAAATATGGGTTAAGAACATTAAGAACAGACAAAAAACCCTAGAAATAATACAAGGGACTGGAGGTCAATAAGAACTTCAAGTTTGAAAAAATATGAAACTCTATGCAAATTTACCAATACCCGTACCACGAAACATGCTTACATATGATAGAATATTCTGCCTACGTGATGGATTTTTTTTTTGTTGCCACAAGAAAATTAATAAAAGGAAGAGAGGAAGAGGGTTCACGAGTTTGAAAATGCCCAAGAAAAAAAAAACCGTTTTTTTAAAGTTCAAAACTTGATACCCCAAATTCAGACATCAAGTGTGGTGAGAATCATACTCTCTGTTTGAGAGATGGTGATGATGATGACGCGTGTCCATATCGTCATCTCTCCTCCCTGTTCCTAGTAATTATCCAATATTATTCTTCTTCCTGACCCTTTTGTTCGATTCCCAATGCAAAAGAGAGAGAATTGCAGAGCTGCTTCCGATATCTGTCTGATAAAAAAAAAAATCTCAGGAACCCAAAACCGAAATAGGCAAACCCCAATGAAAACAGAAAAAAGAAAATAGATATTTAGAAAGAAAAAAAAACAAGACGCACCATTTCTTGGATTTTTCTACTGCAAAGTTCTTGTTTTGCAAAACTTGTTATCCTCTCTGTCAGTCCTTTTCACCTGCGGTTTTGTAAGAGGTGAAAGAAAGTGGGTATCAGAAAGGAGAAGCCTTTCTGCCAGAAATGGGAAGAAACTGGTACAGGCTCGGCGGCGGTAACGGCGTCAAGGACGTTAACGGCGGCGGCGGCGGCGGTGGTGATGGAAGAGGAAGAGAAGTTTCCTCGTATAACTCAACGAGAAAAATCAGAAGACACGAGAGCCGCAATACTCACAGTAGAAATGCAGCTTCTGGTTGCATGGCTGCTCTGTTCCAATTCTTGGATTTCCACCATTTTTACTTTCCTTCACATCACCACCATCCCACCATTGATTCTCTCCCCGAGCATCCAAAAGGTACTCCCTTTCTCTCTCATTTGGAGAGGTTTGAACCCTGTTTGATTGAAATGGAAGTTTACGCAACCTACTCGGCCAATTCTTTATTGCTCTCTCACTAGTAAATGCATGGTGGCTATGACATTTCCCTCAGATATATACAAGTTTTCAGAGATGAATCCATTACCGTGGTCCGTGGCATAAAAGCTCCTTGGGGTTTGCAAGAGACTGTGTATAACAGAGGAGTGTTTTTGACAATTTTAGGGTTGCAGCCACCAAGAAACAGCTTGGAGTTAACGGAGGAGCCTCCCTTTTCATCAACCTGCAAGGACAGGGACAGAGAAATTGTGAATATCCCAGTGAGTGACACACTAATCTCAGTATACTAATCTTTTGATTCTATACACAAAGCATTGGTTGAGCCAATCTGCTGAAATGGTTTTAAAATGCTAGATGGGCATTAGAGTGAAAACAGATGCTGGAGACTCAAGATTGAAACTCAGACCTCTGGCCATGGAAACATCATTTTCTTCGTCTAAAATGGGCACTTCTCCGGGCACCAAGACACCAAGTTTGGTGGCTCGACTAATGGGTCTCGATCTTCTTCCTGATCACATAAACCTTAATCATTCATCACCAGGCCTTCATGCAATGTCAAGTCACAGAACAAAAAGTAGATTACCCGCCCATAAACTCTCCTTGAATGGCAAAACCACTGGGACTAGGTCCGTTCCCGAGAGCCCCAGGGTCTCCTCTGCTCGGAAATCGGACTTCGACATTCATCGCCTCTCTCTTCAGCTAAACAAAGAGAATAAGCACGAGGAATTTGGGTTTTCGAGACCGAAAGAGTTGACGCGAGAAGAGGAGAGTCAGAGTCCCCGAGATTATGCCAAGCAGATACTGAATCAAATTAAGGAGAGGGTGATCACCAGGAGAGTTGGTATGGATATAACGAGCACAGTCAAGAACAGAGAGGCAGAGCCAGGAAGAAAGGACTGCGAACTTAGGAGAAACTCTCCAATTTCTTGCTCACCAAGAGACAGATTCCCAGAAAAGGAAAATAAACCAAGCATCAATCAGAGAGATCTATCCCCGTCTATGGCAAGAACGGATCAAATCCCTCAGCACCATAAGATACCCCCAAGGGTAGAAGAAAGTCTGAAAAGAGTGAAACATCAGCAGGTGAGATCCATCAAGAGATACAAGGAGGAGAATGGTGAAACAATGTCAAATCCAATATCAAAAAGGCCTTCTCTAACATCCGGCGGCATTCGGAACAAGCAGGAAGAGATCTTCTTTATGACATCAAGAAACTCGAAAGCCGATTGCTATAATCATCAGAGAAACAAGAAGAAAACCCATGTTTTGAATGATCTTACAAACATCTCTGCGCCATCAACTGTCCCTGTGAAGAAAATCCCTTCTCCTGCCACAAAACTTCCTCAGAAACAGGTACCAGATGACATTCGTTTTTTGTTCTCTCTTCACCAAAGTTTTCAAGCTCTGATTAATCTCCTTTTTCCAAATGTGGAAATGTGATTGAATCACAGTCTCGAGGACCGGAACGGAGTTCAAAGCCCTTAATACGCTTCAATCAAACGTACAAACACAAGGAGATTCTCCTGCAAGTAGCTCGAAACCCAGATTTGGACGAGACAACCGCCATTGCAGCCACCTCCACAGCTACAGGAGGAACCAAAGTCGAAAACGAGTACGCCACCAGAATATTGAGCTACACAGGCATAACAGACACCGACTCACCCGTTTCCTCTGCAAAATTGTCCTCCGAACGTTATCCGCTAGATCTTTCTATTTTCCGAAGCCTTGAGCATTCAGGACAAAGAATGTCTGGATCATTGAGTTTACCGTGCAATCGGAGACTGTTGTTCGATCTGGTGAACGAGATTATGGTCGGTATCCTCAATCCGCACACGAAACATCGCCGGAACTACAATGGGTCGGAACTCGTCAGAAAAATTTGTTTATCCATAGAAAATTACACACGACCGAGTTTCCCAAATCCAGAAGAGATAGATACTTTGTTCTCCGGGAATCTGCCGGAGACGAAGAAAGCTGAAGAAGGAGAAGGAGAAGGAATCGTCGCAGAGATTGAGCGGGAAATCGTCGACGCTCTCATGGAAGAAACGACGTCGGATTTTAACTTGTACACGACGAATAGAAACGGCGTCGTATTAGGAAGACGAATAAAAACGATATCGTTTTAGGTTCTAAAGTTGTTGAGCCATATTAGCCGTCAGATCTAGGACTGACATATGTGTCGCCTTGTTATTGGTGAAGAATATATTATATAATATGCCTTCGATTGTGATGTTTGACCCAACGATATCTCGTTCGAGGTATGTTACATAAAATAAAATAATATATGCATTACAAAAATTATTGCACATCCCAATACGTTAAAAAAAAGGATAATTCACCAATAGTAAAATGGTTATGAATTCGAATTTTCGAACGTTGTATAAAAAATAAATCAACTATACTTAGACAGCATACTGCAACCGAAGATTTCTATAATGACGTATACAAAACAAAAAACACCAAAAAAAATAATCCCAAAAATACAATGAATGATTTCTTTAATACATTAATCGAATTATAGGAATATTTAAAACAAAACAAATTACAAAAGTGGCGCAAATGTAGTAGATGACACCTGTCAAATTGTAATTGGCTAATACAAGAATGAAAATGAGATTCATGCCGCGTATTGCAAAAATATTTGAAATAAAGACCAAATATCAAAGTAGACCGAAATAATTTTGGTTTATTATTTTTCTAAAAGGCAAATTTTACCTTAAATTTGGTGGTTTTTGGGTTTAAGCTATATATACCGAAAATTACAACCTTCGAACAAGTGATCTATGCTCTTGTCTTGTCATGGCAAAATTATAATTTATAATTTACACCCAAAAAAATTATAATTTATAAATGGAGATTTTGAGTTTATTATCTATTTAGTTTATAGAAATTAGTTGTTAAGCAGATAAACAGAAGGAGGGGGGAACAAATCAAATTCGACAAGGATCGATGGCATTATCCATTACATTATTTGTCTCCCCTTTTTAACACATTGAAAGGACATCACTCCGAATTATTAATTAATCATTTCAAAAACATCATTTCACTGATATATATAAATAATTATCTCGAAATCTTAAAAATGAAATTAGTAAATAATCACCTGATCGGATCGGCGGGTTGGA
>NW_010965372.1:1000239-1003320 GCF_000463585.1 Tarenaya hassleriana | reverse complement strand
TGAAAGATTCAAGCTTACTCGGGCGGTTAGGATATCACGGCCGATTCTCCGGCAAGCCGATGAACAGTCCGGTTTCAACCTCCGGTGTCCTCCGGTCTCCACGCCCGCCTTTGGCTTTGCCACTTTCAGACAGCATCAATTTCCTCTCTTCGTACTGATTATATATATACAGAGGAAAAATGGTTAATTTAATTCATCTAAAGTGTATAAAAAAAATTTGATCGTTGGTTATATTTACGGGGCAATGACATATATATTGAGGTTATAACAACTAAACAAATGGTTCGATTTCATATTTACAAACCCATTAATGATTATGATTATATAATCTTTTTTTGTGTACATATATGGATATAGGAGCTTACCCTTCGGCACAGCCATGCTCGCTCCTCCAAGAGCTCTCTCTCCTGAATTCCATATATGAACGAAGATCGGTAAAATCACGTATACGAATACGTATATTATCGTATAATAAAACTATAGAATAAGAATAAATAATAAACTTGTTACCTTTGCTTTCAGTTTCTCTAGTTGATCTTCATATAACTGAGCCTACCAAAATTCGGAAAATAATTTATCAATGCATAAGTCACAAAGAAGAAACATTTGGGGATTACCCTTGATGGTAAAATGGTGACAAATGATCTGAATTTATGTTCTTCAACAGAAGAAATGAGTGAGGCTATATGTATATGGATACCAGTCAATTGAATATATCTTTACAGTTTTTAAGGCGATACATAATTACGTCGATAACGTTACATAGTATATATATATATGTCTGAAATGAAATTATTGATAATTATGGAGAGTTAGAGTTATCTATTATGGAATTATATTACTGACAAGATCAATGTTCGTGTCCTGATAGGATTGTTCATAGTTTTCTATCCGGACACTAACACTAAACTTGTAAGGAATATATACCATTATATAACAGATAACTCTAATTCTCCTTAACTTTCAATAGAAATCGATGTACCTTTCTTGATCTTATAATATGAAGGCTTTTCTCGATCTGATCGGCTATTTCCTGAAGTTCTTCCACCGAACACGAATCCAACTCTTGTCCCATTAGCTTCCTTATAACATATTACGCGTTCTAAAAATCAAAACTTAATGCAGAAATTTATAGGAACCGATAGAAATGAGGATGATGGATCAGAGTGTGGCAAACCGTTGATGAACTTCAAGGATCTCAATCTTCTTCGCCATTTCCCCCATTTCTTCCCTCAGCCTCTGTACATGTTCAAACCAATATATATATATATATATATATATATATAAAGAGTGTCTGGATCATTGTGTATATATTTCTGAACTATGGCTTATACCATATATCCAACTCTTATGAGTTATATCTGTGATTTTAATAAGATTATTAAAACGTACTTGAGGATATACAGAAGTAAATCAAGAACATTTTGTAAAGAAAATTGAATGTTGACGGTATGAACCTGCACGTATTGCACTACGTCGGGTGTGCCTTGTACGAACTCTTTCGTATACTTGGCGTATCGTTGGATCGTTTTCTGCATGCTAAAACACATTTTCAAAGAAACTACTTGTTAATACCATACACAAAATATATATATAGTGTATACTCTATATATGTGAATATACATTTTTCAAAAATATTCTCGAAATTAATGTATATACACATATATATATATATATATATATATATATATATATGAACAACCAAAGGCTTATAACACCACCACGTATACGTAAAGAGGCTATGAGTATGAATGGAGGCAACATACATACAAAAATAGCATTTTGTGCTACGAAGCATACATCATTATATTGATGAATATGTTGTGTGATTGTGTTCTCTTATTAAAAAAGAATGAACAAAGTTCATTTTTATGATCGAAAATCGTCGGATCCAAAAAAGAGTTCATTTGAGAAGCAATTAATGGAATGCATAAGAGCAAAAGCAATTGCAGCACAAGAAGATATTTGGTAAATTGACAAGAAAAACGAAATTATGATAATGATTTAAGACAAGATATCTCTAGATCTCCTTTTTTGTTTAAGTAAACCATATAGAATTTCGTGTTCTTTCAAACCGCTCAAGATCAACCCAACCCGAATGGAATCTACTTTGATTTTAATAACATGTGTCTAGTTCCAACGTACTAGGTTCATAGTTCAATAACGCCCCTTTTACAAAACCCTATATCAATTCCTCGAGCTTGAAGAATCACTAAGCAAAAAATAAAATAAAAAATCGCAACCTACCAATCAAATTAGCATGTAATCAGAAACCCTTTTCCCAATTAAAGATACGGCTAATTAATCTACCAATTATGCGATTAGGCTTAATTCACAACATGAACACACCGAAGCACCAAATGAAAATATAGGGGAAAATTTTTAGATGCGGAAAAAAGGGGGGAAAGTAATTTAGATGTTACAAGCTACCAAAATCTTTTACGTGTATCTTTATAAAAAAAATCTGTAGTATGTTGTGGTCAGGTGAGATATAAATGAGAAGGTACATACATACATACATACATACGTACGTACGTACGTACATACATACATACATACATACATACATAGATGGAAAGATGAAAGATTCAAGCTTACTCGGAGCTGGAGAATTCGTACAATCTTCCTTTCTGGGAGAAGATGATGAGGGCAACATCTGCATCACACAGAACTGAGAGTTCATGAGCCTTCTTCAAGAGGCCGTTCCTTCGCTTCGAGAAGGTGACCTGTCTGCTCGTCACGTTCTCGATTCTCTTGATTTCGATCTTCCCTCTCACCATCTCCTGCAATTTTTACCCAGAAAATTCGATATGTAAACCCTAATCGGCCTGAGATTTTCTTGGGGGGAAAAAAGAGTTTCTTTGGAGAGAAAATGCTACTCGGAAGAATTTAAAGTCAACCCCAGAAAATGGAAAGAAAAAAAAAACGAAAACCGGCGATTGAAGCTTAGATCGGTTGATCCAGAACTCGAGATGAAAACTTTCCGGGAAAATGCAGGAAAATCAGGGAAACAGTGAAAAACCCTTTTGCTGGATTTGCCAAGATTAAATCTACCCACCAAGAAAATTCCTTTTAGGGAAA
>NW_010965372.1:995783-1000109 GCF_000463585.1 Tarenaya hassleriana | reverse complement strand
AGGGAAAGAAGATGAAGAAGAAGAGCTAGAAAATGGAAACTACAAGAAGAAGAGAAAAAGAAATCGCAAGAGCCCTAGAATCAATGATTGAAAAATATGGGAAAATTCTTGATGTTTACCTCTCTCTCTCTCTCTCTCTCTCTCTCTCTCTCTCTCTGCATAAGCCACAAACCCTAAATTTTTTATAATCCTTTTGGGTCTGATTTATTAGACAAAAATGGAAAAACAAAAGAAAGATCTGTGTGTTCTTTCCGCTAACCCCACACACCACACAGCAGGATGCCAAAAAGAAGCAATAGAGAGTATTAATTGTTTTTGGTGGAATCAGAAAAAAATATATATATATTTACCGATTCCGATTTTGTGACTTTTAAAAAATACCGATGGGCTTTTTATCTTCTTTTGGTAAAATTAAGAATAAAGAGAATGGCAAGGAAACTTGCAGCCCATCACCAAAACAGACAAATAAAACTAATAAAATAAGTTATTATTTATCTGCTAATACCCTTTTTCCCTTTAATATTAATCGTGTTCTTTATGGAAAAGGAAACAAAACATTTGAACTGGTATTATACACAAAATATTCTAAGAAATAAGAAAAAAAAAACTAGATATATATACTACCATCATATATCTCATCATTCAAATAAATGGCACTCGATTGGAGAATCATGTTCCAAGGAAAAAACTAGATAAAATAAATAAATAAAATTAGGATAAAATAACCGAACTTGTAAAATGGTGAAAATATAATTCCTTAACTTTCCGTTTCACAAATTTATTTATAAATTTATAAAATATATCATTATAATTTTCAAACTAATTTATAAATCAATGTCACCGAGATTTTTCTAATAATATATTTTGTAAGTTTGGAAATAAATTTGTTAAACGAAAAGTTTAAAATTTTATTTATCACCATTTTACAATTTAAGAAATTTTTATGATTTTAGCCTAATAATACTTCCAAACACAAAATTTTCATGTTCTAACTGCATAATATGAGCTCCGAATGCCGACCAATGTGTCCTTTAGACATAAAATCAGACACGTGATTTCCATTGCTACGAGTGTTAAGTTACCAAAATATTATGAAATTTCGTGGGTCAAGCAAAAAAGATGCTTACGTGTTTATGCATAATTTTCCTGAAATTGTAATCTTGAGATTTCTCGTTAATATTGATTAATAAAAATCCCGGGAGAAATTAAATGTATGTGTGCCCGGATAGATTATTAAGCTATAACCATGCACATTTAAATTAGAAAAGGGAGAAATTAATTAAGATTTATTGACTGACCGGTAAGAAAGTAGATCTTTGATCAGCGTGTCAACATCATCGTACACTGACAACTGAATCAGATTATGCCACGTGGTTTTTACTCCATCCAACCACAGTTCGCTTCTGTTCCTGCACACCGACGCCGTGTCGTCGTCTCCACAGATTCTTATTTATAAATAAGAATTTCCATTTTTATAAATGACTGTAACAAAATATCGGTTGAAAGTGGAAAAGGGGAAATCAATTGAGTTAGTGATGTCCCAAATTTCGAAAGCGAGTTTATATATATATTATATATATATAGTGGTGGACCTAGGATGATTTATAGAAGGGGACAAATTAATTTTACTATTTTAATACAGGGGGACATTTTACATATTTATTTAAAAAATTATAAAACTTATAAAGAAAATTAAACTTTTTTAATTAAAACATTGGGGGCAAGGGCCCACATTGCAATATATACATAATAGTTATATTTTCTGTGATGGGACGTCGATTTATATTGATGGTGATTTCCACCGCATACATATACACACACATCTCACATGTGAATGTGTGTATTAAATGCATATAAGAAGATATCACAATCTTGGAAAAATCGAAATCCAGGATCGTATATACATGCATACATATATATATATATATATATGTATTGATATTTTGGCGTCTCTATAAATTTAAAGTAAGAGCGCAATACATTATTATACGAAGTAATGCTATTATTGTTCTAAAACCGATCTTTGGTATCTCCGATCTAAAAGAGAATGTAACAACTAAACCCATATATGCAGTTAATATAATATTTAAAATTATACTAGATGGTATCATCATGAACACCGAAGCATAATCAAATGCAAATTACAAATTACTTTGCAGCTTCCCAAAACATTAAAAAAATTTAAAAGGGTTATTCAAATCCTATAACTCTCTACCCTTTTACAAATCCTGAGGCTCAAAATTCATATTTTTTAAGACTGAAAAAAAAACTATTTATAAACAAATATAATCATGTAAAATATAAAACTGTATTTATTAAAAAATTTAAAAATGTAAAGTTTTGATAAGATTATGATTACAAATGTTGAAAAGATGTGTTGCTAAAGTGATCAAAAGGAGATGCTTTTCCGCTTAGGGTTAGGTTCCAACATCACATGCTCTTGAACGTATATTAATATTATTTTAGTAGGATATTATATATATATATATATATGTTAGTCTCCAAAGTCCTGATATATATATATATGAATAATTTAGTCTTCTAATAGGATTTAGTAATCTGGTTCTGTTTTTCTATTTAATCTCTTATATGCGTATATATGTTATTTCATGCAATGGAAAACTAAGGCATTGATTATTGTCGATAACATTCATAAAATTGTTAAACAAAAAAAAAAGTCGAGGGAATCTTTCGAAAATCCAATGGAAATTCAAAACGTAACCGGCAGAAGAATATATATATGGAACAAAGGCTATGAACTTCAAACAGTTTTGCTTGCATTTCATTCGTATGTACCTGATTCTTTTTTTTTTCCGCTAACAAAACTCGATACCCAATTGTGTTATTAAATAACAGTTATTGTTTAATAATTCGGGTGATGAATTTGGTGATCCAATATAAATATATCTATCAAATATATACAAGAAATTATTGATTTTATTGTGGAGTTTGGCTATATATATATATACACATTCATATACATGCAATGCAATGATAAATCTGTAAACATTGATTAACATGTGGATTGCAATTTTAGAAAGCAAAGCTGCTGAAGTTTTTAAAAAATAACCTCCTAACGCAGGTCTAATACCGGAAGCATAGTTTATATATATATAAAAGTAGAGGTGGACAAACGATTGGTTAATTTTAAAACCAAATCGAATCGATTAAAATTAAATAATCGTTTGGTTATAAATTTTTAAAATCGAAATACTCGAATTCGAATTATCCATGACAAAATAAATCAAACTGTGGCCTACTTCTATACTGCATTGGTGATTAACACGCATTATATATTGTATTTATTGAGAGAAATTATTTGGTTATAATTTTTTATTAGATATACAAACTTTAATAGAACTAATTAATATTAAATATCATTATAAATTCTGAAAATTCAACATAATTAAATCTGAACTAACGTGAAGAATGTGTAAAATTGATACACCAAATGAAGACAAAATTACCCTGCTTTTCACAATAATAAAAACGTATTAATTAAAAATTGAGAAAAACTTATCGATCTCCTCCTGTGCTTAATTGATATGGGCTTAAATTTTGTATCCATAAACAAATAACATGGGCCCTTACATAACTTGCAGGAGTATCCTGGCCGTCCATTATATAAACTGTAAAAAAACCAAATATATATGGAACGTGGTCCCCACGTTCTCTCACGCCGTGACGAATGTCGTGGAGCCCAAGAGGGACAGGCTGGTGCGTCCACATCTCAAGGAGCACGTGCCACTCTCACGTGAAACCGACTGAAGTTCACACGTGTGAAAACACTAGCGGACCACAAAACCACACGTGTTGAAAAAGATACCCATTTTGGAAACCCCTCTCCTCTTTTTCTTATTTATTTTTTTATCCGATTCTGATTGGAGATAGAGAATAAAATATAATAATATGATCCAATCACAAAATAAAGTCGGAACGTATAAGACCTACAATCGAATTTACAAAAAAATAAATAGTGGACCTTTTCGAGAAAAGACAGACTATTCTTCCCGTTTCTTAGCTTATTATTTGTGAATTAACAAAATATAAGGCGGAATAGAGAAAATGGGAAGTGACAAAAAATAAAATAAAATAAATTGTTTATTTCACCAACTCCACACCATCAGAATTTAGACCAAATTAAACCAGAGTTACATAAACTCGATCTAAAGTCTTCCTCCTAAGTCTTCGGGCAACTCGACGGCCTATTGTTCCCGGACCCACCCAAGAACTGAAGCTCCTTCTTTTCCAAAATCTCCAATGAAAAGCCGCCGCCACGTGTCACCGTCCCATTGGACGAACCCACCGCCGATCCCTCGGGTGCGA
>NW_010965372.1:967898-995530 GCF_000463585.1 Tarenaya hassleriana | reverse complement strand
TGCCGAGATGGACCTCGCCGCCACGTTCAGAAACGGAGGTATAGGCCACAGATGGGCTGAGTGGTTCGGCCCATTAGCTACCAACGCAGCAGTAGCTGGGCCCATTGGCCAAAACGGCACCAGGTTCTGCGTATTGACGTTCACATTGACGTTGACGCCGTAAGTTGACGCCGTTATCGGCGCCAGTCCCGAAGTCACGGAACTGCCCACACTCTGTTCACTCACGTCGATGAACTCGCTGTTACAGTTCCTCTTCCTCCGTTTCCTCGCCGCTTCTTCATCGTCGGCGCCGGCATTCTCCAGTTTTTCCGGATACACCGTCGGGATTTTTAGGGTTCCGTTTACGGAAACGGCGATCGCCGGGATGGTTCCGGTCCCGGTTGCTTCGATGATGGCGGGTTCGGCCCGCTCGAGGAGCCACCGTATAGTCTCACCGTCGGACTTGTGGCCAAGCTCTCGGGTCAGCTGGAAGATCCGAGCGGCGCAGGCGGCGGGCATTCGTATTCTCCGACCACGACCCTCGACCTTCGTGTGGCGGTCCTTCGCCGGCTTCTTCGCGGCGCTACGGCGGCTAAGGATGGCGACGGAGAGGGAACGGTCCATCGTGGTCTCCTGCTTCATGGGCAGAACCGGGTCAGATTCCGGGTGGGTCCGGTTTACTGGGGATCCTTTATTGTTGACGTTGACGGCGTCGGTTAGGACGACATTTTCGTCAATCTCTCGTATCGCTTTGCCTTCCTGATTCGACTCCATAACCAAAAGCTCTACGGTTTCTTGAAAAAGAAAACTTGAAGAGGATGAGCTTTAGAACGTAAACTTGAAGAGGACCCACGAATAATCTGCAACAGTAATCGCAGGAGAGGATGAACTTCCACAAGATTTTCTGGAAAATTTGTTGAAAGCTCCAAAAAATTTTAATGATTTTTTTTTTTCTCAGGGAAAATTACTGAACCCTTTTTTCACAGATTTGACTGCTAAACACGAAAATTAAAGTCATAAATACATTTTATTTCTTGGGGAAAAAAGGGAGAAGGAGAAAAGAACCAAACCCTAGAAAAGTAGGAATAGCCCCACCGCACCTTATCCTCTCCAAGAACCCTACAAATATGGAAGAGGGGCCCTCACCTCAAGATCCTCAATTTTATATTCTCTGTGATTTCACTTGGACCGGATATGGGGGCCCTTATTGGGCCGTAGCTCACCTTATTGGGCCGGTATGTGATCTTAAGAACGTAAATTAAGCCGAGGAGAAAGTTTTTTTTTTTTTTTTAAGTGAAGACGGAACATAACAGAACTCTCTACAACACTTCACGGCTCTTATGTTCAAGAACACCGTATCTGCATCTCTCCTTCTCGACAAACTCGGAATCTAGAAACCGACCGACAAAGCTCCAAAACCTGTAAACATCTTCGAAATTCGCAAGAAACCCTAACGCTATGGTGACGACAGAAACCCCTGGATCGGTTTTGTTCCTTCTCTTCTCAAGAACACTCTCTTTCACGTCCTCGTATTCTTCCCCAAACCAGATGTTTCTCAAGAACCCTAGCCCTAGAGAAATGCTACTGTGCTCCGCGAGCTTCTGAACGATCAGTGGTTCGATTCTACCCCCCTTTTGATCGAACAGATCGAATGCTAAAGCGGGTCCTCTGTTGAAATTTACTTTCGGACCGTAGATTTTAACCAAACGTTTTTCCGAGTTTGAGCTTGAATCTCCTCCCACGGTTTTAGGATGCTTAAGTTTCAACAGTGCACTTGCCAACCAATTGATCAAGCATCTCGATCTGTTGCTCGTCATTACCAGCCCGAGCGAGTCGATATGATCCAAGCATCTGCATTCGATCGATTCAAACGATCTCCAGCTATCTGTTTCATCTGATTCTGGCAAAACCCGGTTCATCTCTGAAGTGGGTAAGGAAAATGGATTGTTCATGGCTACCAGGTTTATCATACCTGAGGATGTTGAAGATTCTAGAACTTGAACGGTGGATTTCTTAACGAACAAGCAACCGAAACCGGAAGGGTTTTCGCCAAACACCTTGTAAAACGAGCACACCATGAAATCGGGGTGATAAATCGAAAGGCCGAAGCTATCCATATCCTTAGGGCCGAGAGCACATGCGTCGATCATCACATGCCATCCGTTTTCTTGCGCGACACTCAACCATAGATACGGATACCGAGATCCAGTAACCCTAGAATGGAGCGGGAAAACGAAAATCCCCTTCTTCTTGCTACCCTTTTTCCCAGAAGTGACCATCTTCCTCAGCTTCGAAGAACAGATCCTAAGCCTCGGCCATGAGAATTCTGCAGCTGAAACTTTTGCCCCACGTTTCTCAGACACTCTGTTCATCTCATCAACAGCTTCACTCTCGTAGTCATAAACAGACAAAACCCTCCGGTTTGATTGGAAAGGGTAAGATTCAGCGACAAGCCTGAAAGCCGAAGTCCGATTCACTGTAAAAACCATCGAGTAATCATCTTCGGAGATTTTCAGAAAACCCATTATCCTCTTCTTCATCGCGCACTCGAACTCAGTTTCTTGACCGCCGTCATGGAGAAGCCGCTCCTTCAAGTTCCCAACCGTCGGGGAAACACTGAAAAAGGGGCTTTCAGACAAAGAAGATGGGATCTGGTAACTTGCAGGGTCGTAGTTGAGTAACTGAGAGTAAGAGTACAACCCAATTCCGATGTAATCAAGACAAGTGTGATTCGACAGAGCGAGGTGGAAATACTGGTCGGTTCGGATTCTGTCGATTTTGTAGGTTTGGGAGTACTTTGAGAAGGCCTGGATGAAGTTGGAGAATGATTCTTGAAGAGAAGGGAGTGAGTTTGGGTCTGTGAAGATGGCGTCGGCGAAGACGGTGGAGACTGTGGTTCTGGCGAAGTCACGGCGGAGGGTGGCGGAGGTGAGGCCGGAGACGGCGGTGTTTTGCGGCGGAGGATCGTCGGAGGAGGAGAGTAAGTGCGAGGAGAAACAACCGTGAAGGCAGTTTTGCGGTGGTGGTGATGAATCTCCGGGACATGGTTGCTTCATTTTTTTTTTTTTTGACAAAAGCTTTGAGATTTTTTTTTTCACTTGGCTTCGTCATGGTGTTGGCTTAGCTTTGTGCCATTTTAAATAACCTAGGACAAAGGCAAAAGTATGTTTTTTCACATTCAATTTAACCACATATATCCAATTACACGAGGAACCAAAAGCTAAATAATTCAATTAAAGAATTAACTCCTAAATGTGAAATTCAAGAATTACATTTTCACAAAATCAAATTGTCCAAGCATTGTCCCGTCCCAAGTTCGAGTTCTAGGGTGGGGAGAGAAGCGAATATTTCAAAGCACATGGCTTGCTCCCGGCCCGGAGATTAGTCTGGACTTCGGCCCAGGATGTTCCGTTATCAAAAAAAAAAAAATGTCCAAGCAAAGCTAAGTTACATTCCCTCTTTGTTTCCACATTTTTGTTTAACAACCGTCATTTTATTATTCCAATGTAAAGAACATCCAATTTATTCAATATATTTTGCATTCTTAATTCCACAAAACATCTAAAACAACATTCATTGGAAAAAAAAAGATAGAAACATCTAAATGCAAATAATTTTGTTTATAAATTCTTATAAAGAAATTTTGTTTGGTTATTTATATATGAATTTTAAAGGTCCAACATACAAAAGCCTATGAAAAGAAAATAAATTCAACAAAGCAGAGGCAAGTTTGCCGGGGATTATTGAAGATTGTCAGGAAAAAGAAAGTGTTGATTTTTCTTGTCATTATTATTTTAGTAATGTATAATATATATATTTTAAAAAAAAAATTCAACAATGCGTATATATCAAGTGGTCAAGAAAGTCTTTCCTTTTTTCACTTTTTGCCTTTTTCACAATGCTTAGATGCTAAGATTTCTATAAAAAAAAATTTGGTAATGAAAAACGAAAACAATATACATTGGTCCAATTGCTTAAGCCTTAAATGCTATGAAATTGTGAGATATTATTAAATCACTAAGACTTTCTCGGATGCAACACGTTACGAATATGTATAAATTACATATTAAAAATATATTTTTTTGATTTGTTTTTTTTAATGAAAAATCGGTTTTTGTTTTCCTAAAAAAAAGGAAGAAAAGAGCGAAAGTGGGCACGCGAGCCGAGAGTTTAATGATGAAGGGGAGCTAAATTTCAGGGTACTCTTTGCTTTAGCCAAAATAAAACTATAATATTTGATATGGTCCCATTTAATAATAATACCTCCGTTTTATCACTTTCTGATTTTATTTGACTTTATTTATGGGCGCAACCAAATTTTATCTGACACCAAAATCATATAATTGTTTCTCTCCCGTTGCACCATATGCTATGCCACAATTTTCATAAAAAATAAAAAATAATACATCAACCCCTTTTTCCTTTTTGGGCAAATGATACGACATGACGTCAAGATTAGAGGTTAGTGGGTTTCTATATTAAATTTCCATTTCTATTTCATTTTACTCAATTTTATTTAAAAAATATATTTTTATTTTTACCGTAGAATTTGGGTGTGAACATTAAAAGTATATCCCATAGGTTATAATTAATTGTCTTAGTGTAGTCTGAATTTGTTGATATGTATTAATGGCGATCGAGAGAATAATACATGGTTATTATTATTTTTACACCTCATAATTATATACGCACACATTAAAAAAACTAATTATTAATTACTGCTAATTTCTGTTTTAATTATAGCCATGACTCTTCTTGACGGAAGTAAACCGGTTTCCTTTTCCCGTACCCACAAAGTTTTAACAAAACTATAACTTCAATTCAATTAGACTTCCTATTCCGTGTATTTGTACAATTCACAAATTTGATATATCCCATTATGTTTCATAAACTGATTTAGGAGAACCTAATTCACTATATATACATACATATACAGGTATATATACTCTTGGTTTCTGCATAGAACAGGAACTAAAGAGCTTCGATCATGTTCAACTTCAACGTTTCGCGAAATCTGTTTGCCGTGTTGGAGGACGAAGAAGGAGATGTCGTGGCGCCGAAACCAGTTGCCGATTCAGATGCCAAAAAGGATTGGTCTCATCTTCCATGGGAGAAGCAATCCAAGAACGTGAAGAAGCATCAGCAGAAGAAGGAAGAAACGCAGAAGAAGCCTCCGATCTCCAAGGACAAGCAATCAAAGCCTCTGAATCTTCCCGGACATGCCATTGAGAGCCGTCGCGTTGTTCGGACCAGAGCGAACTCGACGAAGGACATGATCAACGGTAATGGCGTCGAGAAGCAAACTAGGGTTCATCAGGCCGTTTCACCCATGATGACTCTCGAGGAGTACGAGGAAAGGTTGAAAGAGAAGAAGACGGCCCAGATCCAGTTGAGATCCCCTCCATCGAAGTGACGATTTCCCGAGTTTCGTAGTTAATTCTTTCGATTTCCCTGTTATGTTTTTTTTTTCCGGATCCCTGTTATGTTTTTTCAAGAATCAGAAATAGTTTTGTTTCTTGGGACGCAAGTAATATTTACTTTAGGGTTTGATGAAACACAAAACCTAACACATACCTACGTATGTCTCGTACCAGAAGATCGAAGGATCTGTTCCATTAACAAAAAAAGGCTAAAACAGTCAAAGGGCAACTCTCCTTTGGCAAGACAGATCTTGATTCTTGCATTCCTGACACCTACTGCTTTGAATTTGATCATAGTTCTCTTGCCAAAGTAGAATTGCCCTCTCACTGATTTGCTTCATGTCTTCGTAGGATTCATCGTTAGAATCCCTCGGAAATTTATTTATGCACGTTGTTATATGAAGCCGAATAAATCGTTGGACCGACCTAATATGCTTAAGGATTATTCTCTGAATATACTCAAACACATTATATATATATATATATATATATGAGAATTGAAGTGGCCATATATATTAAAGATGATTCCATCCTTTCTCTCCAAAAGTCCAAGAACCAAAAGAAAAGATCGTAAAAGGGAACAATAACTTTATATTTCAGCATATGCTATAGGTATATTACATATATAGTCGTTCCCTTTTTATGAAACTCCATCTGAATTTTTCCGTTCTTTCAATTTTCACCTTACTTGAACCGCGATATGCAGTTCCAAAGACGCCCGACGTCGAACCAAAAATGATTGCAAACCGAAATATATATTTATTAGAACTTTCTCAGAAAAGAGATTGAAACAAAGATGTCATTCTTGCTTCTCATCATGGTTCTTCCTCTCGGCGAAAGCCGCTCTCTCGCGAAGCATCTTCTGTCCCATGTACCTGCACAAGAGATAGATTTCAACAAGCATTATATGAAAACGATATTATGTTCGGTTCGTTCGAAAATAGAGAACTAGATCTGTTGTTTTTTTCCCCTATGTTACCTTCCGAGCATCATGACCGTGGCTTGAGGATTCGTCCCGGGAGACTCGAGAAACGTGGATCCATCGATGACCCTCATAGCGTCGACGCCAAAAACCCGGTAATTCTTGTCAACCACTCTCCCGACTTGACAACCTCCGTGGTAATGCCAGATAGTCATAACGGTATCGATGCAAAACTGCTCAAGATTGAAAGTCGAGGTCACATGTCTCGGCCTCAGATTGGTCGGAACACTCAGCATAAGATTCAACAGCCTAGGAACAGACATGTCCGGATACCGAAACTTGGAGAATGCCCTCGTGTTGAACACTTTGATGATCGTGCTAAGCCCTTGAACGCACTTCCTCAGATCCTCTGGTTCTTGGAAGTAGTTGAATCTGACAGAAGGGTTGTCGTATGGGTTTGTGTTCCGAAGCTCCAGATGTCCTCGTGACATTGGTCCGGACACTTTCTGCAAGATCACGCCGGCTCGCGTCGTTGCATTCAGCAGAGGATCCATGGATCTGAGCATGTCTTCTATGGGTTGGGTCGAAAAAGTTTTAGGACTAAGATTTGTCTGCAAAAAAATGTTTCGAAATCATACATTATGCAGATTTATACGTTCCATTATAACTTATATAATGCAGATTCCGACCGTTTTCATTTGACTCGATTCAAGCCCTTTAGTTGTATTGTACGAACAAACGAATACATGTACCTCGTTGAGAACATTCAAGATTCCTTCAAAGAATCTACGAGTCCAACTATACGAGAAGCTCAAGCCACTGGCAGCTTCGATGAAACTGTCGAAATTGGTTATGCCGACGACTTGTATAAGCGACACTTCCACGGGAAGAGGAGACGGTATGAAGAGTGCGTTCATCGGGTTATCTCCCATCCCTCTCCCGACCATAGGCTGATCGACCAACGGCTTCACTCCACGTGTCCTGAGGTGAGCTCGTGGTCCCACTCCGCTCAGCATCAGCAGCTGCGGGCTCCCGATGGCCCCTGCGGCCAGGATGATCTCGTTCAGCGAGTTCTTCGCCAGCTCCGCCCTGTGGAACACCCCGTTTCCATCTCGGAATATCACTCCGTAGGCTCTTGCCCTCGGCCTTCCTGTCCGATCGCATCCATTTATCATATTTAACAGCTTTTTTGTAGCATTTTGTATCATATTTAGTGCATCATCCACTTAGATATGAGGATTTATGAACGTTTTAGGTATTTTTCGTATGATATGTAACAATATAGAGAGAGCATTTTGGACTCCTACATATCTTAAAATATTATATAAAGCAAAGACTGCATACAGTTAAAAAAAACTTAATTTATATGTTTATTTAGACTATTGATTATAGGATGACTAAGTTAATTATTATATTTACCTTTGGAGCTGAAGAGGATCTTATGAACACACGCATGCAAGTAGACGACGAGTCTCGTAGGATCAGCGTACTCCAACAAGTCGGCGGCCGTGTGTCTGTGCCCGGACCGATCAAAGATGGTCCCACCGATCTTTGTCCCGTGTATATGTTCGTACGTGAACCCGTTGTACGGAACCACCCCTACCTCCACGAGACCATCCCTCACTGCCGACTGCCACGCCATCACCGGCGGTTCGAAGGCCACTTTCCTCTCGACCCACTCGTAGGCCGCCTCCACGTCATCCTTCCTCCACCCGGCCCCCCTCACGTAGTCGTCACTCGCGCGCGTGTAGAACCCCGCGTTGAGCACGGACCCTCCGCCCAGCACACGCGCGCGCGCGTTGTACACGCCATCCTCCGATATGAAGAGCTGCGACCACGAGCTCGGGGTCGTCTCCGAGAGCGTGGTTGCGAAGCTCCCGATATCGGTGGCCCTCGGGTTCTCGTAGGGCGAGCCGCCTGGGAGAGGGTGGCGGCCAACGCGCAACCCGATGTCCCTCCTCCGATGACGATGTAGTCGTAGCGAGACAACATTGGTGCCATTGACGCATCTCTCATAAATCTGTAATGTGGACCTACATAACATATTTGGATATATAATATAATATATATATATATATATATATATATATATATATATATATGATGTTCAAGAATTTTGGTTTTACACTTAAAACATGCATGGATGAGTGAGAACAGTTGTCAAATTTTAGAATATTAATTATATGAATCCGCATATAAAAATGTGATGATATCATAATAGAAATCATCAGGGTTTTACCTCTCTGTGAGTAACAAGAACCACGAAAGATGAAAATTGCAAGAACAAAGAGATGAAAAAATCTGAAAACATGAAGGGACATTTTATCTAGGCAACAAAAAAATGTTAATGAGATGTAAAAAAAAACTATAGAGTTATGGCCCTTTATATAACAAGCGATAGAAGGCTCGTCTTTATAATACAAGCTTTTATAGTTCAACGACACGTATTTATTGGTCCAAAGGTTCATACAAAGATTTTAGGGTCTTTATAATAAAGATAAAGAAAATGATTTTCTTATAACTTAGCTACTATATACATTGGAAAACATCATATTGCGATGCATTTCCATTTTATAATACGAAAAGGATGAAATTTATTAACATTTTTTTTTTGGCATTTTCCCATCCATAAAATAAATATCATATTAATTGCGCCTCATAGATATTACAGTATGAAGTAAATGACTTATGCTGAAATCAGTTGACGTATTAGGTTATTTCACATATGAGGAAATTGGATTTAGTGAGATATGCTAAAGTTCTTTTACATTTTTTTGTTTGTTTGGTTTTCCCTATAACCTTTTTAAGACAATATAAGGGGGTAGCTCAACTGCCCCTAATTTCATTTACTTTGCATTAATTTGATAGTATGCGTATCTGAATTTCGATATTTTAATTAGAAGACGGTTATCCTGAATTTAATGTTTTGTGTTGTGGTGAACATTTTGGTTCGGATGGTATCCAAACCAAATTATATATATTAATAATTGAAATTAATATTGAAAAAAATAAGATATTTTATAATGATATATTTACTAATAAAATTGGAATAGAAAATTAATCTAATACAGAAATAAAATAGCTATAATTTGGGAAAACAAGTTAAAAAAAGTTTGAATTGGAAACTAAAATAATGTAATAACGTGTACCTAAAATTAAGAGTGGACGCATATAGTGCGGGTTTTCGGATACCTAGTCTCACGGATAATCGCTATATAATAAAGAGAAAAACGAGTTCAATGAGATAAAAATCTGGATTGTGGATTCGATTTGGTTTTGCTTGAGCGACGGGTATCCCCATATTTGCATATATGAATAAAATGATGATTACATCCTTGATATTTTATTATATTTATAATCATTACTAAATATATTTTCAATTAAATTACTAAAATACCTTTGAAGTCAACAAAAGTTAACATTTTCTAAACATTTTGATGGATTCGGATACCTTCGAGCAATCGAATTCGATATGGGAATAGTAGATATCCGGATTTGGCAAAAATGAAAAGGGAATACTATTTTTGAAAAACCCGTGAAAAGGAAGACGAGTACCAACCCACCTGGGCAACGGCCCACCCAACCTATACCCTCTCTTGGGCCACTCTTAGGTTCTATTTTATTGGGCCTTTGCCATATTTATGTAAGATGATTCCCCCCTCAAATTTGCAAGACTTTTAAAATAATTTTCTTCCTTCTTCTTTTTTTAATTTTTTTTTTACGTTTAGGTCAAATGGTAATAGACGTGGATGCGGCTAGTTGAGGTTTGGGATTGATGTTAATTTTTTTTCTTCATATTTTTATATTTAAAAAAAATCCAGTTCAATTTTAATTCAACCAAATTCTGTTAAAAATTAATTTAGATTGGGTTTTAATACATAATATTTATTTTGTAAGAAACTTCATATATTTGATAGATTAAAAAATAGTTTTATATAAAAAGGCGATTGATCAATTTAAAATGGATTAGCTTCAATATATCGAATCCGATCAATTTTTGGTAAAGTTGTAGAAATAGTAACCCCTAGTCAGCTGTAGTTATTTAAATCCCGAGACCACACATAGAGTGGAGAACAATGAAACCCACGTTAATAATAAATCGGCCCGCATTAATATTAAATGGGAAAATCGATCATTTCTATTACATGACTTTTTTTTATAATATGAAAATTCATATCAACTTCGGTTCAACTATATCTCTTAGATAAAGAGAAAAGTCCAGTTAAATGTTCTTCTATAAATAGAGACTCGAACTCTAGTTAAAAAAAAAGTTTTGTCTAATCTTTTATCAATTGATTTACTCAATCTTGGATACCTACTAGAGAACTTACGAAATCAAACATATATTATAGTTTGTAACTTTTAAAGTAGCCATATAAACAATCCATCATATACAATTTCATCGGTCCATAATGCCCAAAAGGGAAAACAAAAAGATCAAACATCGATGTGATCTTCAAACATAAAAAAAAAAAAAAAAAACCATGGCCATGACGTTTTTTTTATATCCCTTTGCGTGTATAAGACGTAAACCACTATGCATGTACATATAGTAAACAATCAGGGGTCATTTTTTTCCCAGCTCGTAGATCATCGAGGAAAATCGACGATCTTCGAAGAAGAAGAAGGAGTGATTTTGATGACGAGACCCGGAAAGACATCGTCCGGGTCGTGGATATGCGGGTTACGCTCCACGATAAACGGGTCGCCGCATTTGTCGCTTATGCTGTGAAGTGTCTCTCCTTCTCCCACCACGTATATCTCCTCGCACGGCCTCTCCATCATCCTCCTCCCTCTCACGTCGCCGGAGATTTTATCTCTCGCCGGAAATTCGCCGCTTCCACGGGGGTCCCTAACGGAGGAGCTCGCTAGGGTTAGGACCAGAAGTGCCGTTAGACAGTAACATGCGATCGTGTCCGATATTGAGATTGAAACTCTCATGTTCTAGAGAGAGAGAGAGAGAGAGAGAGAGAGAGAGAGAGAGAGAGAGAGATGGTTTTTTTAAGAGGTTTTCTCAATGGAACACCAAAGTTTGTCTTGTTTTTTTCTCTCCACGAAATGGGTTTATATATACATTACCTATATATACGTGTCTATGCATATAAGATAGAAGTGGTGAATAACTGTAATGATTACGAACGAATATGGTGTTATGGCTTTAGAATAGATAATGGAATTGCATATATATATATATATATATATATTGTTTACCAATTAAAGAGATGTATCTAATTCAAACCTTTGACTAATCAAATACTATATTCAACAGAAGATTGATATTGGATGAGATCGTTCCATTCAACGAAAGAATGATTGTATATGTGGTAGCATTTATAATTTAATATAAAACATGACACAAACATGTACATATATATATATATATGCGGTCGAGAATCCATATAGAATGTTATTATATATTTTTTTCCGTAGTGGCGGTAGTCACTGTGAACTTATGAAGTATGACAGTTGATTATTTTACCGGGGAAAAAAAGAGAGATCAAACCCTATACGACTCTTGGACCGACTATCCTCAAGTTCTTCATCATGTCTTATATCAATTCTTATCCCACTAATGAATCTCATCAATGATTAAAATGAAATATCATACATACATATACACATATATGTATGTATAATCATTAAAAAAACGTAAAACGAAAAAAGAAAAATAGGAATAATACGGTTAGAAATTAGGAAGAATACAGGGAGGAGAAAAGGAGGAAAGTGGGTGAGGTGAGTATTGTGTGGAGAGATGATAATGGCTTCTTGCGTGAAGCTCCCTCCCTCCTCCCACTCTCCTTTTTTTTATATAATAATTAATCATTTTTAATTTCCCAGTTTCAGTCAATATGTAAATGTTAGATCCATTTTTTTTTCAATTATTCCAATTCCCATTCCATCCGATAAAAATTATCCAAACCCAACAATTCAGCAAAAAAAAAAAAGGTGAAAAATAAGAAATGGGTAAATGTATGCTACAAATGAGTAACGGATATATGGTGGTTATATAGTTTATACTTTATATTAAAAAAAATCAATGCTACTCCATCGCAATATGTAATATTGTTGTAGAATGTGAATATTTAATTTTATTGTTTTAGGTCATCCAAAGCACTAGTCGCAATCTAATGAGATTATATATATACATATATATATATATATATAATTGTTATATTATTAGTTTTAAATGCCATATCAACCGACCCATTTCTGAAATTGGAGAAAACTGTGTCTACCCACCTTTTTGTTGGTGATCCCAATCACAGCCACGAAATAAAAATAATACATTCCACGTGTCATGACCTAATTCAATATGATTTAAAATAACATTTATTTAAAGTGAGAAAATCCAGCCACAGAATAGTACTGTTGAGAATGCCTTTGTGGAAGTAATATCGTGTAATATTCTTTAATTTTATGCAAATTATAATATTACCAAAATTAGATATATTTTCATTTTTAGGTAGAGAATTTTT
The DNA here is from genome assembly GCF_000463585.1 of Tarenaya hassleriana. Taxonomy (NCBI): domain Eukaryota; kingdom Viridiplantae; phylum Streptophyta; class Magnoliopsida; order Brassicales; family Cleomaceae; genus Tarenaya; species Tarenaya hassleriana. The sequence continues at coordinate 982,733 of NW_010965372.1, read as the reverse complement.
AGAAAATTATGTTTTTAACAATGAATACGATACTTGTAATCTTACATTGAAACAGTTAAAAAACGAAATGGAGCTAGATCATTCTAATTGTTTGATAAAAAAACACAATAAAATAAATTAAAATATCCAATCAATTTCGAAACCAAATCTTTGTTTAACTGTGACATTTTTATTGTCAACTAATAAATCATACATATATATATATATATATATATATATATATGCTATTTGGTCAATTTAATTTATAACCGAATAATCAAACCGATTCGAAATAAGTAATATATAATTATAACTCAATCAAATCTGATATATAAATGAAATGATTAGAATTTTTTAAAACCGAAAACTGAATCCAAGCAGAATCGTGTAAAAAAATAATCGAAAAAATTCAAAATTTCTATAAAAATAAATATTTTTATCAATAACAACCGTATCCCAAACAGAACTAAACCAAATGGTCCACAGCCCGATTTGAGACAGAAAATTGAATTTGAACATAAACCCATACACTATTTGGAATTGATCTAATGGGCCATGACGGACTTAAAATTCATGTACTGTAATGGGCCGAATAAGCCCATTATTCAAATCTATCGGGCTTGCCTTCAGTGGGCGAACAAATCGCCGGTGAATTTTCTCATTCCCACCGATTCTCCACCTTCAGATACGCATCGTGATTTTTGTCGGATGCGTTCACTTCAGATCTTATAATCTACTGTTTGTCTCAAATCTATGAAATCGACGGTTCAGAATGAATCTAATCATCAAGATCACGAATAAGATTCAACGGTCGAGATTGATTGAATCTCATTGACAGACATCATACGTATAGCCCTTATCTGATTTCTCAGGGTTTATTCAGATTAAAATTAGAAGTAACATCCCAAAAATTACATCTTTAAACCCAAACAGATCAAACATATCGTTAGCTCATCTCGAGTTTTATCCACATCTGTCTGTCAACCGCTTGTTCTTATCTGGTCAATATCTATTTATTGCGGAATCTGTGATTACCCTTTACTGCAAAATTAAATTTTGCAACTTTTAGGAAAATAAATAAAAATTATATTTTGAGGCTCGTGTTTCTCTCTGGTTTTATTTATAGATACAGATCAAGATCAATAGTTCTGAAGGGACAAAAAAAAACCAAACAGGAGAGCTTTGTGTTGTACGAAGGATATTATGGGGAAAGGAGGGATGTCTCACGAGGAAGCTCCGAAGGGGTTGGAAGAAAACATGGCTGCTTGGTTGGTTGGTCTCAACACGCTAAAGATCCAACCTTTTAAGATCCCTTCGCTTGGTATGATACATGAATCTTTCGAATGATTATCTATTTATGCGTTTTTCACCCCCCAATCTCATGAATTTCTCTGGGATATGATTGGATTATCTTCGTTATGGGCAGATTTTGGAGTGACCCTTTTTGTTCAATTCCCTTCCAAACTGACGATTTCATGTGGGTTTTTGTGTATATGTATATGTATAGGTCCTCATGATGTCAGAGTCAGGATGAAAGCTGTGGGTATCTGTGGAAGCGATGTTCACTACCTCAAGGTATCCTTGGATAGAGAGCATCAGCTTTCTTTGATGAATTCATCATGCAAATCCTGTTTCTCTTGGAACGGATTGATTTTTTTTCCAGCTATTCAACCTGAATCCATTTCTATCTGTTTTGCGATGATCCTGTTCTTGGGTATGGCAACAAGACCTTGAAATGCGCGCATTTCGAGGTGAAAGAACCGATGGTGATCGGGCATGAATGTGCTGGAGTCATTGAGGAGGTCGGGAGTGAGGTTAAACATCTCGTCCCGGGTGATCGAGTGGCTCTAGAGCCCGGAATTAGTTGCTGGAGATGCAACCTGTGCAAGGATGGTCGATACAATCTCTGCCCGGATATGAAGTTCTTCGCCACCCCACCTGTTCATGGCTCTCTTGCCCACCAGGTCCACCCCCTTCAAGATCTTTTTAAGTTTGTTCGAAAACGAAATCGGTGTAATGACATTGACAGGTGTCGTCGTTATGTTTTTGAAGGTGGTTCATCCTGCTGACCTGTGCTTTAAATTGCCCGAGAATGTGAGTTTAGAGGAAGGAGCAATGTGTGAACCTCTAAGTGTCGGTGTTCATGCCTGCCGCCGTGCTGAGATCGGTCCTGAAACTACTGCTTTGGTAATGGGAGCCGGCCCTATCGGCCTTGTCACCATGCTCGCTGCTCGTGCCTTTGGAGTTCCCAGAATTGTTATTGTCGATGTCGATGATCACCGCTTGTGTGTAGCCAAACAACTCGGGGCAGATGACATTGTCAAAGTCACAACCGACATGAAGGTTATACCATAGATATCATGTTTTGCACCGAGATTATCATATAATACGTAATGTTTTTGAACGTCTGTTTCAGTAACCGGGCTTTCCTTCTTTGTGCAGGACGTTGATGCGGAAGTGGAAGAGATACGTAAGGCTATGGGGGCGGACATTGACGTGACCTTTGACTGTGCGGGTTTCAACAAAACAATGTCGACAGCACTTGCTGCCACCCGCTGTGGCGGTAAAGTCTGTCTTGTCGGAATGGGACACGGCGAAATGACAGTCCCCCTTACTCCTGCTGCTGCTAGGTAAAGTATTCCCTCTTTCCTTCTCCTTCCATGAAAACCCACCATGAGTTTGGTACAAAGCCAGAAGCTTTACGTTTTGAGACGGTCATCGTCTGGTGCTATCTGATGGCAATGGCACAAATTCTAAGTCCTTTCTCTGGTGGAATGGAAATCTGCTGACAAGAAGATAGCTGATTGTATGGAGGTGTTTTTGGATTGAGACAGGGAGGTGGATGTGATCGGAGTGTTCAGGTACAAGAACACGTGGCCACTGTGTCTTGAGTTCCTCAAGAGTGGGAAGATTGATGTGAAGCCGCTCATAACTCACAGGTTTGGTTTCTCACAGAAGGAAGTGGAAGATGCCTTTGAGACCAGTGCTCGTGGTGGTAATGCCATTAAGGTTATGTTCAATCTTTGAAGTTCTCTCCCCAATCTTGTAATGGTAACATTATCTGATAAATAAGTGATGTTTCTGTAATCTATTATCCAAATTTATATATTGTGTATCAACTCTGAAATATGTTATTCAAAAATCTCAAAAACCGTTCTATATCAGTGCTTATCATTGGATTTAAAACTCTGTGAACCCCACAGAGAATAAAATAATCAATGTCCCAAACAATCATCATCATCATCAGACCAGACCATTCAAAATCTGACTCATCTATTCATAATGATACATAAATTCTCTCTGTATCTTCAAAAGACTATATGTTTACAATTGTCTCAAGCAAATGAATGAGAGTTACAGGGCAGATCCTCCTCATTAATGCCGAGGAGCTCAGAATACAGAAACAAGGAAAAAAATGCCCTTCTTCTGATACCCAAATCCCCAAAAGAGACAGAGAACAAAGTCTTTTGCTCAAGAGGAGGAAGCGGCAGCTGGTTCGGTGTTCCACTTCCACACCTTAACTTGACCACTTCCATCACCGGTGAAGAATAAGCCTCCGGGACCTATCTCGATCGATCTTATCTCTTCTTTTGCGAAAATCTTGCCCCTCTCAGCAAATCTGATTGGCCAGCAATGAATTAAAAAATGTTCAAACATTTGAGCAGGAGACAGGACACAGATACCAGGTTTCAGAAGATAACTGATTGTCTGAAGAAATAAAGAGACTTACGATGGCAAGTCATAGAGGCGCAACGAATTGTCGTTGCACGAGCACATCAACACCGGCTTGGCTTCTGCATCATGCATGCCACTTAGAGCTACAACACCCTGAACCCATAATATTCGTTAGTTATAACCGATAGATAACCAGGAGAGGCGGATAGGATAGCTTTACACGGCAATATGCATGATTCATGAACAGGGTTTTGTAAGGAAACCGTACATGTTCTTCCTTGTGAGTGTATGTCACTTCCAAGTTCCCACCTTCGGTAGCAACCCAAATCTATATCACCCAAAAGACACACCAAAAACCATAAGATTATAATCTACAACCTTGCTCGTGGAGAGAAAAACATAATGCAACAAGGTAAGACACGCGCCTTGACTGTGTTGTCCAATGAACAAGACAGAAGAAACTGATCCCAGCAGATGAGGGACGTGACAACAGATTCATGCTCTGTGAGTGTTTGTATACACTGCAGATTGTCGAGGCTCCATACCTTCAGAAAAGAAACAGAAAAAAAGGAAAAGGGTTAGCTCAAACGCAAACAGAAACACGACTTTTAATTCTGAAAGGATACTTACTTTTATAGAATTGTCCATGGAACCCGAATAAATTCTGTTCTTTCCAACACATAATGAAACAACTGCACGTGTGTGGCCCTTGAGTGAAGCAGCAGGATCAAAAGAACCAGTGGCGCCATTAAATCTCCAAACCAGAATAGAACCATCCTGCAGAGACAGAGACAGAGAGAGATACCCTTTATTGGCAAAACTTGTTCACTTCCTAGTCCATAGGGACAACATAAAAAGGACCAGCCGGCTAAATCTCTCACCTCTGTGCCGGCAAACAGTAGATCATTAGCCGCGATCAGTGAGTACACTTGGCCAACAGGTCCAGTTAGGGTATGTTCTGCATTGTTTTGAACATTCCACGCCTGGAGATAGCCAGCCATCAAGAATCCATTCACATCAAGAATAGCGATAACCCAAGAGGATTCCAACATAAAAAGGACCAGCCGGCTAAATCTCTCACCTCTGTGCCGGCAAACAGTAGATCATTAGCCGCGATCAGTGAGTACACTTGGCCAACAGGTCCAGTTAGGGTATGTTCTGCATTGTTTTGAACATTCCACGCCTGGAGATAGCCAGCCATCAAGAATCCATTCACATCAAGAATAGCGATAACCCAAGAGGATTCCGAAACAATAGAAGCGAGTCTTGACATCCATGAAAAGATGCCAGTCATCATACTATGAACTTACCTTAACAAGATTTGGCATGCCAACCAATAGCCACGGTCCCTCACTAATCATGCAGCCAACTTCACCGCCAAGATTAAAAACACTGGTACACTGCATTAGAGGACAAACAAAGATTAAACGGTATGAAGTGAACGTGCTCATAGAAAGAGACGTCAGCAACACATAATAATACAGGGCATGCTCTGGAAGGGAAACCCTAGAAATTGATCTGAAAGGGAAAGAATACTCGATCAAACAGAGCCAGAAGTGAAAAGGGGAATCAAAACCTGTCCAGAAGCACAATCCCAGATCCTCAAAGTCTCATCTTGGCTGGCCGTGTAAAGTTTATCTGATCCTGATGGCAGAGCGATCGAACTAACAAGCTGCTACGGAAATTCACAATGAGAGCCCATCAAAATCAACATGAAACTCGGCACATTTCAGACAAAGGCATAATCAGAAAACGCACCTTCTGATGGCCGCCGAGTTGAGTCAACAAAGAAAAACTATCTCCCATGCTCCAGCAGTGCAAGTATCTGCACTTGTCTCCATACTGGCAATTCCCTTGAACCCAGAAACGGCAAACTTTCTCCGTCTTCGTCACCGTCCTGCTGCCGCCAAATCTCCTCCATGAATTGCCGTTCCCGTTGAACCCAGGTCCTCTCCGGTAACTCGGACCCGCGAACCCGGACTCGTCGGCGACTCGGTTGTTCGACGACGACGCTGTGGCTTGACCCGGTCCTGGCAATTCTCTGTGTAGGAAAGGACACGGGAAGCGATTGCACCTGCCGGCTCTCCAGTGGAAACAGACCTTCTGCGTCGAGTCCGATGGCGCTGTGTGTCCCCGGAGTCTGTGGTAGACAAGCGTGCTTCTGCCGTACATGTCTAGACCCATCGATTCGGTTAATTACAACTCAGATCAACACCAAACGGCGAAAATTACGAGACGATCGGAGAAATTCGAACCGGGATTTTATCCCACAATCTTCGAACGAATCGCCGTTGTTGAAAAAAGACTGAATCCGATCACGAATCAACAGCGCCGGATTGAACAGAAACCCTAGAAATTTACCTCTCAGTGCGAGTAATCTCTCGACGAAAAGGGAAGATTCTTAGCAGATTATGTGAATCGGCAACAAGAACTCAGAACTTCGAATATGATCAACTAAGACAACCGATTGAGCCTCTTCTGGTATTTATAGCTTTCGCTTATGGAGAAGAAGCTGCGTCAGGTTCACGTTCAACTTTAAATGGCCTTTCTACCCATGTATTAGCAATTAACTGCCTGTGTGGATATGTAATTCCATCCTTTATGTGAGGGTAAAACAGTACTTTTTGGTTTTTCTTTTTGTTGTTTCCATTTTTCTGATTTTTTTTTTTTGAAAATGAACTGAAAAATAAAAAGGAAAGAGTTATCCAATTGATTAAAGATTATCTCTTTGATCACATATATTATACTCCCATTTATAATGTAAAATAAGAACCGAGGTGAAGATAAATGAACCTCGCAGATTTATACAATTTTTTTTTAAAAATTCAAGATATTTAAAGAATCAAATATTAGAATTGGGTCTCTATTTTATGAATTGAGAAGAGTATATTTCGGTTTAAATGAGAAGGGTATATGTTGAAGTAAAAATAATAAAATAAATATATTTTTGATAATGCCGCTGTGAGAATTGGGATTAAAACTCAGATTATATGTAACATCTATTTTATGAATTGAGAAATAAGAATGGAAAAATAGTTTCGGACTATCACATATATGCATATCAGTTATGTAAAGACATATGTCATGGAGACAATATTCATTTCATCATACGTTATGAATAACTCGTGAGCGTTGGCTTAACAAAAAAAAAAATGGAGAAAAAAATGGTTTTTGGGTCAATCAAGAATGAAAATCTTTTTCGAAAAGAATATAACCCTCAATCTCTTTCATGTTTATCAATTTAGATTTTCTTGTTCACGTTGACAAAATGATTTTACATACGTAGATGTTTTAATTAAAGGAATGAGTTTAAAAACTTTAATCAAGATTCATTTTTTTTCTTACCAATTATTCAAATTTTAGTATTCACATATACATCTTTTTCATAATATTCAAACCGCTTAGAAACATTAACCGAAACTATAATTTTCGACGTTATTTCAATGAAATTATCAAAACCCTAGTGAAAGATCAATGCAAATGTCTCCCAACCTCATGACAAACACCCATCAAAATAAGTCAAGGTAGTGATAGGCGTTTCAATGCGATTCTTCGGAAACGAACCGTATACTGAACCGAAAAACTCGATAACGGTTTCAAATAGAACTGTCCAAAATTATTGAATAATAATTTTTTTTAGAGAATTGGATTTCTCGAAACTGAATCGAAATAAATTTTAAAAAATAAAAAAATCGAAACTTTTTTAAGAAAATGTATTTTTTTTTCTTAATAAAAATCGAAACCGAACTGAATCGAATATGACATGATAACGAGGTATATTTTTTTGTATAACCGAAATAGTCGAATCGAATAATTATCGAACCGAACTTTAATCGAATACAGAAACACCCACCCCTATCAAACTATCGAATTTGGATCCTTTGGGAAGAAGAATCGATGAAAATTTTAATCTCATTTCACTCAAAGAAGCAAAGAAAAAAAAAACTAATTCCAAGTCTAAGGTTATGGGTGTTTATCCTTAGGGACTCCGTTTCAAATCTTTCAACCTTCATGTCGGGTTCTCCTACTATAGATGGATTTTTGTCCGTATGATGTCTACAATGACATCGTATTTAAGTTTAGAAACTAGGGGTGGACAAATATACTTAAATTTCGGATATTTTTCTTTATCCGAGGATCGGTATTAGAATTTTGGATACTCATCTAACAACGAGATAGAGATCGAGTTATAATATGTCTAAAACCCAAAATTCGAATTGATATTTTTGAGCTGGATAAACACTAATAGTATAAGAATGGACATAACATTTTTTTTGAATTAATACAAATTTATTTGTATTAATATCTAATTGTTTTCACATTTATTTCATTGTATGATGTAATTACTTCGAATATAAATGTTTTTCAGTAATTGTACAACTTGTTTGTATGTAATCCATGTACTTGTGCGCTTTTAATCATAAACACGCCAAATTTGGATACTTGCGGGTGCATAATATAATTTGAATATCCGACACCAATCCCGTGGACCATATGGCCTCGTATTTGCTTCATTTATCCCATTTCTCTTGGTATACGTACTGGTTCTTAATACAGGTTGGATCTGTTAGAATTATTTCTAGTAATTCGGTGAATCAACATATAATCAAATTAAGACATATATTATGTACTATTTTAATAAGGTCATTTTGTGATCTAATTAAGAAGAGACCTAAATAACATTTCAGAAAAATGTAGGACTTATATGCAGATGCCAATTATGTAATTATCATTTCTTTTATAGGTGGAAATGAAATTACAGAAAGTTTATTTTATATAAATAGGATTGTGGTCAGTGGATTATAGAGCGTTGTGTTTTATACAAATTCTATAGTACCCCAAATTCCGTAGAGTTATTGTTTTATCACTTTGTTAATCCAGAAGACTTATTCCCGAAGTTTCACACACTACGGTATCCATCACAAAATGGAGTCAGGTATGTCTTCGATAATATCTATAGATATATATGTTCTTATCGTTTCAACATTTTATGATCCAGATTTTAATTCCGCATCAGGATCAACTTGGCATCCGCAAGGCAAAGGTTACATATGTACACACCTTTGTGGCTTCTTAGCTTGCAGTCCTCAGAGTGACATTCCAATCCAATAACTAAGCAAGCTTCTCTGAACTACGTCTCAGTTTCCTGAGTTTTGTGACTCCATTCTCTTTCCCATCCATTGGGAGCTCTCCTCCGGCTTTCCGATTCGAGATCGCGAGCAACAAAGACAGATGATCTGCCACCTACCCGAATGGTTCCGCGTCAATGAAAAGCTGATATGTCCCCACCATATGGTCCGGGGCTCTCTTCCTTTTGTCTTCCTAAGGTTTTGTTCTACTCTCTGGTGCCAAAGTGTTAGGACAGAAGCTTGTTCCCCTTCAGAGTTGGAAGATAGATTGTGAATCTTATACTGTGATCGAAACATAGAAATGGGATTGAATCTTATACCATGATGTTCTGGATTCTGTAACTCTGCTTCGGTCGATAGACAGTGACAGCATTCACAAGGGAATATGTCTGTCTTCTTCCTTGTTAAGGATTAGGTCTCTTCTGTACAAATCAGTTCTTGAAACCTTACAGACCATAAAGAGAACATAAAAAGAAAAAAAACTATAAGAGAAAAAGCAAACCACAAGAAACCCAGACAGAACCCCACTTTCCCCAAGAGCTTTCATCTAACAATGTGTCCCACGAACAATCGCCATCAGACCATTCATTGTCTCCAAGAGGGGGAAAAAATCTCAGACCCATGTATTAATAATGACACAGAACTTCTCTCCGTATCTTCTCAATGTTTACAATTGTCTTTTTCTCTCTCAGGCAAATGAATGGAGTTACAGGGCAGATCCTCCTCAGCAGTGGCGAGGGGCTCAGAAAATACAAGCAAGGAAAAAAAAGGCTCTTCTTCCGATACCCAAATCCTCAAAAGAGACAGATAACAAAGTCTTGTGCTCAAGAGGAGGAAGCGGCAGCTGGTTCGGTGTTCCACTTCCACACCTTAACTTGACCACTTCCATCACCGGTGAAGAATAAGCCTCCGGGACCTATCTCGATCGATCTTATCTCTTCTTTTGCGAAAATCTTGCCCCTCTCAGCAAATCTGATTGGCCAGCAATGAATTAAAAAATGTTCAAACATTTGAGCAGGAGACAGGACACAGATACCAGGTTTCAGAAGATAACTGATTGTCTGAAGAAATAAAGAGACTTACGATGGCAAGTCATAGAGGCGCAACGAATTGTCGTTGCACGAGCACATCAACACCGGCTTGGCTTCTGCATCATGCATGCCACTTAGAGCTACAACACCCTGAACCCATAATATTCGTTAGTTATAACCGATAGATAACCAGGAGAGGCGGATAGGATAGCTTTACACGGCAATATGCATGATTCATGAACAGGGTTTTGTAAGGAAACCGTACATGTTCTTCCTTGTGAGTGTATGTCACTTCCAAGTTCCCACCTTCGGTAGCAACCCAAATCTATATCACCCAAAAGACACACCAAAAACCATAAGATTATAATCTACAACCTTGCTCGTGGAGAGAAAAACATAATGCAACAAGGTAAGACACGCGCCTTGACTGTGTTGTCCAATGAACAAGACAGAAGAAACTGATCCCAGCAGATGAGGGACGTGACAACAGATTCATGCTCTGTGAGTGTTTGTATACACTGCAGATTGTCGAGGCTCCATACCTTCAGAAAAGAAACAGAAAAAAAGGAAAAGGGTTAGCTCAAACGCAAACAGAAACACGACTTTTAATTCTGAAAGGATACTTACTTTTATAGAATTGTCCATGGAACCCGAATAAATTCTGTTCTTTCCAACACATAATGAAACAACTGCACGTGTGTGGCCCTTGAGTGAAGCAGCAGGATCAAAAGAACCAGTGGCGCCATTAAATCTCCAAACCAGAATAGAACCATCCTGCAGAGACAGAGAGAGATACCCTTTATTGGCAAAACTTGTTCACTTCCTAGTCCATAGGGACAACATAAAAAGGACCAGCCGGCTAAATCTCTCACCTCTGTGCCGGCAAACAGTAGATCATTAGCCGCGATCAGTGAGTACACTTGGCCAACAGGTCCAGTTAGGGTATGTTCTGCATTGTTTTGAACATTCCACGCCTGGAGATAGCCAGCCATCAAGAATCCATTCACATCAAGAATAGCGATAACCCAAGAGGATTCCGAAACAATAGAAGCGAGTCTTGACATCCATGAAAAGATGCCAGTCATCATACTATGAACTTACCTTAACAAGATTTGGCATGCCAACCAATAGCCACGGTCCCTCACTAATCATGCAGCCAACTTCACCGCCAAGATTACAAACACTGGTACACTGCATTAGAGGACAAACAAAGATTAAACGGTATGAAGTGAACGTGCTTATAGAAAGAGACGTCAGCAACACATAATAATACAGGGCATGCTCTGGAAGGGAAACCCTAGAAATTGATCTGAAAGGGAAAGAATACTCGATCAAACAGAGCCAGAAGTGAAAAGGGGAATCAAAACCTGTCCAGAAGCACAATCCCAGATCCTCAAAGTCTCATCTTGGCTGGCCGTGTAAAGTTTATCTGATCCTGATGGCAGAGCGATCGAACTAACAAGCTGCTACGGAAATTCACAATGAGAACCCATCAAAATCATCATGAAACTCGACACATTTCAGACAAAGGCATAATCGGAAAACGCACCTTCTGATGGCCGTCGAGTTGAGTCAACAAAGAAAAACCATCTCCCATGCTCCAGCAGTGCAAGTATCTGCACTTGTCTCCATACTGGCATTTCCCTTGAAACCAGAAACGGCAAACTTTCTCCGTCTTCGTCACCGTCCTGCTGCCACCAAATCTCCTCCATGAATTGCCGTTCCCGTTGGACCCAGGTCCTCTCCGGTAACTCGGACCCGCGAACCCGGACTCGCCGGCGACTCGGTTGTTCGATGACGACGCTGTAGCTTGACCCGGCCCTGGCAATTCTCTGTGTAGGAAAGGACACTGGAAGCGATTGCACCGGCCGGCTCTCCAGTGGAAACAGACCTTCTTTGTCGAGTCCGACGGCGCTGTGTGTCCCCGGAGTCTGTGGTAGACAAGCGTGCTTCTGCCGTACATGTCTAGACCCATCGATTCGGTTAATTACAACTCAGATCAAATGCAAACGGCGAAAATTACGAGACGATTGGAGGAACTCGAACTGGGATTTTATCCCACAATCTTCGAACGAATCGCCGTCGTTGAAAAAATACGGAATCCGATCACGAATCAACAGCGCCGGATTGAACAGAAACCCTAGAAATTTACCTCTCAGTGCGAGTAAACTCTCGACGAAAAGGGAAGACTCTTAGCAGATTATGTGAATCGACAACAAAAGCTCAGTACTTCGAATACGATCAACTAAAACAACCCACTGAGCCGCTTCAGATATTTATAGCTGTTTCGCCTGCGTCTTCTTCACGGTATAAGTCAAATGACCTTTATACCCCCAGGCATCGTAGTTTCCTTTTTTCTGAATATTTTTGAAAACCAACACACGGATAAAAATGGAAAGATTCATCCGATTTTATCAAACATTATATCTCTTTAACGTAAAAAATTAAATATGTTATCTTCAATAAATACACATATTAAGATCAAGATTTTCTGTTTGGTTGAAGGTGAAGCCTTCAATTAATTGCTTGGAGTCCACGTTACAATTGCATATGCTATTCAAATCATTCTTTATAAAAACAAAATTTCATTCTACATTTACTGTAACATGCAATTCGTATAAATGGATACCTAGTTCATGGAATTTACGAATTATAATTTCTTTTGTATAAAATATTCTTGAAATTTAGTAATATCCTTCGATTGTAATATTTTATCTTTTATTTATAAAATTTGTTTTCACTTTATTTCACTCATTTTTTCATATTCAATTCAAATTTAATTTGTTTAAATTAGCCTCTTTAACATAAAAATTCAGTTACTTTTAAAAATTGTTATTTTAATACAAAATTAATCTTACAATATGCGTATAAGTGAAAAACTTTCCTATATAAAAATTAGTATCGATTTTATATGCTTCTAAATTTAAACTCATATGTTTTTTTTATTCTTTTATTAACAAAAAGCTCATCGAATAATTACATTTTCCATGAAAAAAACAGAGTTTTTTTTTCCGAAACAATTATTATTATTATTCATCCGATTTCTGAAAATTACAAAGCCACTTTTACAAGTAGAAGGATCGCCACCAACAAGAAAGGTGGACTTACCACCACAATTCCCTAATCAAACAACAACATTGAACAAAAAAGTGTTCTTCTTCAATCAATCAAACACTTTGAAACGTAAAAGTTTTTGGAAACAGTATATATATCATGAACATTTCCTGTTGGGCCCGCTCGGCCCAGCGGCCCGTTTGGCGGAAAAGGAACTCGGCCCGTTTGACCAAAACTCAGCGTTTCATCCCGAGAGTTAATGAAACCCTAAGGGGTTTCGGAACTTCGACACGAGAGCGACACGGTGCTCGAGGTGGAGAGAAAGGGCGATTGCAGAGGCGATCGCAAGGGAGAAGAAGACGGTGGTGCTTCTCGGTGACGGCGAAGCTCAGACCGGCGGTGATTCGCCAAAGGCGAGCAAGGTTAAGGTCGGTGAGTGTCTGGTACTCTCTCTTTCTTGGGTTTCTCGGTGAGCCTCCAACCTTGGTGTGGACGGCCGCCGTGTTTCTCTCTTCTCCGCTGTCTCTTCCATATTCTAGTGGATTCGCCGGCACCGTCCGGCCGAGATGTAGGCCCGAGGAAATTCGGTAACCGAACTCGTTAAAACTCCGGTGTCGTCTCTTTCATTCGCGCACGTACGAGAGTCGGAGTGGCCGTGAGATCTCGATACCGACTTCACAAAGTGGTATCAGAGCTCCGGTTCATCGATCCAGGGAATATCGCCGGTCCGGCGAGGTAAGTTAGGTTTCGATTTTTCGAGTCGAGTCTGTGTGAGCGTCTTGATCTGTTTGTTGAGTGTTTCAGTCGATCGGAGGGGCGTATCGGTGACGGTGAGTAGCAGATCTAAGAGCCTCGGTTCACCGGCGACGAGATCTGTCGAGCTGAAGCCTCTGGGAGATAACGCGGCCAAGACTTGTTTCGGAATCGGAAACCAGGTGAGTCCTTCGACTCAGTTCTTTATTTTCCGCATTTTTTCTCCGATTTGAGTCCGAGTTTCAAAGGAAACTCGGTGGAACTCGGCGGAGAAAGTCCGATTCCGGCGAAACTCGGTCCGAACTCGTCCGAGTTAGGGCTGAGTGGAGGGATCGGGTGAGTCAACAACCGAGTTAACTCGGTCGACTCGGCGGTTTAGGGTTCCCGAAATTAGGGTTTCGAATTAAATCCGGTTCAGACCGGTTTAATCGATCCAATTTCGGTTAAACCCGATTTGGGTCAATCGAACCTGGTTCGATTCGATCCAAGTCCGGTTATCGGCGGCGGGGTCGGGGTTGACCCGGTTCCGCAAGTCCGGTTATCGGCGGTCAGATCGGGTTTGACCCGGTTCCGTCGGTTCAGACCGGATTCCGGCCGGTTCAGTCCGGCTCAGACCCGGTTCCGGCCGGTTCAGACCGGTTCACTCCGGTTCGGTCAATCCATTGACCAATTTGGTCAACAGTTGACCGGTTTAGGTCAAATCGGACCGGTTCAGGTCCGGTTTGGGGTCAATTGGACCGGTTTAGACCGGTTCAGGTCAATCTAGGTCCGGTTTAGGACAATTGAGTCCGGTTTAGGTCAATTCAGGTCCGGTTTAGGTCAATTGAGTCCGGTTTAAGGCAATTCAGACTAGTTTAGGCTGGTTTAAGTCTTGGTTAGGGTCTGATTTGGCTGGGAAGGGCTAGAATTGTTCGGTTTAGACCAATAGGGTCTGATTGGAGTTGAATTAGGGCCGGTTTAGACTGGTTTAGGTCTAATGTGAGGGTCTGTTCGTCCAATTAGGCTATAATTAGACCGTAGAGGTAAATTGGGTCCGGTATTTGATAAGATCAGATTGGTTTTAGGCTGGTAGAGGTCTGTTTAGGATCTGATTTATCTGATTAGGGCTTGTATTGGTCGGGTTAGGATCTGATTTTGTGGTTAGGACTAGATTGGGTCAGTTTTAGGGTCCGGAGTGTATAATTAGGACTAGAACTAACTGGTTTAGGGTTAGG
>NW_010965372.1:967087-967292 GCF_000463585.1 Tarenaya hassleriana | reverse complement strand
GTTGGTTTAGGGGTTGGTTATGTCTAGGATCACTAGGTATAGGTCTGTAGGGATCGGTTTAGATCAGGGCAGGTCTATAGGGGTTGGTTTTAGACGTTTATTGGATCTGATCAGAAGTAAAGTAGGTCTTATTAGGCTTATTTTAGGTCTGATTAGGTTGCTAAAAGTCTAATCAGGGGTTGGTAAGTCAATAGGGGTTGGCTTA
>NW_010965372.1:965673-966620 GCF_000463585.1 Tarenaya hassleriana | reverse complement strand
CCTAGGGTAAGTCCAATCAGGTTTGTGCGAGAGTCTAGGAGGTCGGTTAGGTAGAAATATGCCTTGTGTTAAGTCCAATCAGGTCTGGTCTAGAGTATGTTAGATCCGTTTAGGTAAGATGTACCTAGGGTGTTGTCCGGTTAGACTTGGTTTAAGTCCCGCTAGATCGGTTTAGGTTGAGTGCCTAGGATAAGTCCGGTCAGGTCGTATTCTCTAGGTCTTGTAGGTCTGATTAGGTAGAGACGTACCTAGGTTTAGGACCGATAGACTAGGGTTGGAGCGTGTTTAAGCACGGCTAGGTAGAAATATACCTAGGGTTAAGTCCTCTAGGGTTCGGTCTCATCCCTCGTGTCATGTTACATCACTTCTAGGGTCGGGTAAGTCACTTCCGGATTGAGTCGGTTTTTTAGACTCAGGTTTTATCGTCTTAGGATGATGGAGTTAGGTTGTCTAGCTCGGTATACCCCGAAAGGGGGTATGGTGGAAGGACTAGGGGTCTCAGGCAAACCCGAGAAATCGGGTGCAGGAGTAGGCCAAAGGACCAGGTGGAGTGAGTTGTTCCGCGGGTAGGTAGGGACACTACAAGAAGGTGTTGTAGGTCCCGGATGACGAGGTAGGGAGAGTCCGAGGTAGAAGGACGTGTTGACCTCGGAGGAGTAACCGAAGTTGCTTCGGTTCTCGGTGGTAGGTCAGGAGGTGAGGTCTCCACATTTAGGTGGAGCTGCCTCGGGTAGGATGCTCAGGAGATGATGTGAGCTGGGAGGTGTCGGGTCACCGGGTAGAGTCGGTGTAGGTTGGCGCTAGGACACTCCCTCTCGAGGTGGAGCACGTGCACTCACGTGTCTCTTATTCTCGGTGGAGCATCGTAGATGACTAGGAGAGTCTTCACGGGACAAAACCGTGGGACAATCTTAGTTGCCAGGTTAGGGTCCGTGGGTAGAAGTCAC
>NW_010965372.1:963169-964832 GCF_000463585.1 Tarenaya hassleriana | reverse complement strand
GGACCGCGAACCTCAGACCGGCGGTGATTCGCCAAAGGCGAGCAAGGTTAAGGTCGGTGAGTGTCTGGTACTCTCTCTTTCTTGGGTTTCTCGGTGAGCCTCCAACCTTGGTGTGGACGGCCGCCGTGTTTCTCTCTTCTCCGCTGTCTCTTCCATATTCTAGTGGATTCGCCGGCACCGTCCGGCCGAGATGTAGGCCCGAGGAAACTCGGTAACCGAACTCGTTAAAACTCCGGTGTCGTCTCTTTCATTCGCGCACGTACGAGAGTCGGAGTGGCCGTGAGATCTCGATACCGACTTCACATTTCCCACCGATATCTTGCAATCTCTCTCTTCTTCTTCGGTGTGAATCTCGTCGATGATCTCCATCAATACCTTCTCCAATGCTTCACGGTCGATCCATTATCTGATCTTCGATCTTACTAGCATTGTGTTCTCACTGATCAGGTCCCAAACCGGATAGTTCTTCCTCGGCATCATGTAGTCAACCTCGTCGAGCTTTAGGGCCGGGCAGTAATCTCCTGCTCTGTCGCCTAGGTAGATGATCTTCTTCTTCTTCTGCGCTTCTTTGGATAGAGAATCTTGGATCTTCTCAATGATCAAAGCCTGTTTTTTTTTTTCAAACATCATGTTAAGAACATGATGCAGTGCCAAGGGAATTGTGGTATTTATACAAGTGGAGGTGCATTACTAATGACGCCAATGGGAAGTCCTTGTCCTATTATTTATGACCGTTGGATTCGATTACTTTTTTGTGTCAATTGAGATGATCGGACGGCGTAGGGGGTTGTTGGGGGTGATTTTTGGGGTTTAATATCCTTTTTTGAAACCTTTGGGTGCAATTCGGAAAGGAGAAGGAAACGCGGGGAACGATACGAATATTCGGGAGAATCTCCTGGATTCCATTCGGTACAGGTGCAAAGTTGGTTAGGATCAATCCCGTTTTCAGGTGTAAATCAGATTCTATTCTGAACAAAACTTTCTTTCTTTTTTTTTTCTTTTTTTACCATAAAAATCGAATAAATATATATTTTTATGAAATAAGAAATATCGAACTAAAAAATACAAATATGATAAATTGATTTTCATATGGAGTATACAAAAACTGGATAGGAAATAATTGAAAAACAAAAAAATAAGGGCATTATGAAACTTTTAAAAAAAATGAATATCTTCAATTAAAACTTTAGAACACACAAAGTAGATACATATATGATCTCACTCTTTCTTTTGACTGTTGTGTTTTCATTTACTGTCCGTACTACCGACATTTAAGGTACGGAGCAGTTTCAAAAGCGGCAAGACCCTTCCCTCGGTCCAAAATCATTTCTAACAAAGTAATACTAGAAAAAGAAAATACAAATCAAATCATTTACTTAGATGCTATAACTCCAGAGTGACACGTCATCTTCGACCTCCACGTCACTATGAGTCCACGTCACTTCCGGCGGCGGCAAGAGCATCCCCTCCGCCATGTTCGCCAGAAACCTCGGCATCCCAAACACCGTCTCTTCGTCAACATAAACCTCGCCCGAACAGTCTGTCGTTGTCTCCGGTAGAATTTCCCGGCGATCATCCGGCGCCGCAGCCGCAGTATCAGAGCGGTGCCCCTCGGCGGGGTCGACCGCCGCCGCCGTGTCAGAGTGGCACACCCCCGCCGCCT
>NW_010965372.1:935741-963141 GCF_000463585.1 Tarenaya hassleriana | reverse complement strand
GCCGGGTCAGAGTGGCACGCCTCCGCGGCTTCGGCCGCTGCCTTCTGGATATCCTTGGCGGAGGTCGTCTCCGGGATCCTGAGCCGCCAGGCCGAGTCGGCGAAGTTAAGGCAGGCCCCGTGGCGGCCGCGGAGGGCGATGGCGGCGACGTCGTGTGCACGCGCCGCCATCTCAGCCGTCGGAAAAGTCCCGAGCCAAATCCTCGACTTCTTGTTGGGCTCCCTCACCTCGCAGACCCACTTGTCGGAATCTCTCCGGCGAACTCCTCTGTAGATGGGATGCCGAGTCTCCCGAAACTTCTTCCGACCAGCTCGTTTCTTCGGACAGCTCGCCGCGAGCATCGGACAGGATGACGACCCAGTGTCGGAAACCGGAGACCCGTGACCCGACCCGGAGAGAAACGGGTCAGAAGACGAAGAAAACGGATTCATATGAACAGACTGCTCCATTTCTGGGTTTTTTCCCCTGAAAAATGGATAATGTCTTTATCGATCAAAGACAGAACATATATATATATCTGCAGAATCTTATGAAAACTGGATAAGGAAAAAAGATCAAAAGATTCAAAAGGCACGAACTTTATGGAATTAAAAGATTGTTAGAGTGATATATATATATATATATATAGGAGGGTGGATTCATGGAAAGATACGAGGGGGAGTGGACATTTGAGGAAACAGAACAGAGAACACGGAGTTTGTGGGAGTGACAAGTGGACAGCTAAGCTGGGACTTCCCACGGTTTATCTATGAAGACGTGCTGTTTCGTTTCTTTCAAAGCGGTTTTTTTATATATCCAAGTTGGTGTCGCAACTCAGTGGCTGGCTGACACGTGTCTTTTGACTCTTTTCCTTTCACTAGTGGAGCTGTCTTCAGCTGCGTTTCGAGAGATTTCACTTTCCGAGTATTTATAAATTTAATATAACAATACTAGAATATTTATTGATTTAAACTTTTACCTTATATATATATATATAGGATCAATCCCGTTGTCGTTTTCATTTACGTTCAAATTCTTTTATTTTTCATGTTGAATCGAATATTTCGTTAAATCCTCGTTTTGAGATGGAAGCTATGAAAGCGAGTTAACGTGCGAAATAAATTATCTATATTTGATAAATCTGATAGGTAGAAACATGCAATTGATGCCGACATAAATATATAAACAAATCCTCTCAATCATTAAATCATCCCCATTCTAATGCATGGTCAAGACTCACCTTATATTCCAAGTGTCTCAATGGTTAGAAATATTTAATCGAATTCTATTAAAAAAAATATATACGATTCAAAGTTAATTCAATTCAAATATTTTTTATTTCATGATTTTAAAGTTTTTTAACTCTAAGAATTTCAATTTATTAGGTCCCTTAATTCATTTTAGTTCAAAACTTTTCATTTCACATACTTAAGTCTATAAACCACATAAATTACATTGATTCCTTAATTTTCTATAATATACGATTCGAAAGGTCATTAATAACGTTGAATGTATAAAAATGATTTTTTTTTTGTGAAAACGACGCAAAGCGGAGGGGAGTGACGTCACTCCGTTTCAAGGTTTGACAGTTAGTATCCCAACTGCTATGCGCGGGAAGTAAGGGGAAGGGGACAGGTGGCGTCCCACCCGCGTTTTTTTCAGTTTCGCCACCACGCGCTTCTTTGACCAAAGGCGGGACCCACATAACCCCCTCGTAATTTCTCGACAGTGAATTAAAACTGTAAGTCCGTTTTCATACTGAACAATTTGTCAACAAATAAAATTAATTCACTATTCAATAATTTTAACTCCAACCCTCGTATTTTTAATTCCAAGAATTTAATATGACGGATAGTTTTATTTCCAATTATCACCACACGTATAAAATAACATTCAACGTTTAGTGTTCCTGAAATGGATTTATTTTTAATAGATGGAGATTGTGCAGTGCCATACAATACCGAATATAATCCTAATTAATAATTTTTTAATAACCCATTTGCCATTTTAGTACGTATTTCATTTAAAGGGTTGACCAATACCCCAAAAAACAACAATCCGGACGGCCAAATTAAAAAAAGAAAACCCCATAGATTGCTTCACTTGTAACTCCATAGACAGTCACCTTCATGAACCTCCGGCGAGTCATCACGCGGCGGCGCGTGCATTCTCGGGGGACTCATCAGCATCCCCTCCGCCATATCCGTCAGCAAATTCGGCATATTCAGCAACTCTTCCTCGTCCACGAACTCCGTAGAACCCGGTTCCTCGCTCTCGGGTCGACCCGGTTCGTCTGAAACCGGGTCTGGGTCCGGCCTCGGATCCGGGTTCTGGTTCTGGTTCTTAATCTCCGCGGCTCTAGCCGCAGCGTCGCGAATGTCTGCGGCCGAGGTGGAAGCAGGTGTCGGATAGGACGAAGCCAGGCCGGGGAAGTTGAGGGAGGCATCCACCGAGCCCTTGAGGGCAAGAGCCGCCACGTCATAGGCCGCGCCCGCCATCTCGGCCACGGTATATATATATATATAGGATCAATCCCGTTGTCGTTTTCATTTACGTTCAAATTCTTTTATTTTTCATGTTGAATCGAATATTTCGTTAAATCCTCGTTTTGAGATGGAAGCTATGAAAGCGAGTTAACGTGCGAAATAAATTATCTATATTTGATAAATCTGATAGGTAGAAACATGCAATTGATGCCGACATAAATATATAAACAAATCCTCTCAATCATTAAATCATCCCCATTCTAATGCATGGTCAAGACTCACCTTATATTCCAAGTGTCTCAATGGTTAGAAATATTTAATCGAATTCTATTAAAAAAAATATATACGATTCAAAGTTAATTCAATTCAAATATTTTTTATTTCATGATTTTAAAGTTTTTTAACTCTAAGAATTTCAATTTATTAGGTCCCTTAATTCATTTTAGTTCAAAACTTTTCATTTCACATACTTAAGTCTATAAACCACATAAATTACATTGATTCCTTAATTTTCTATAATATACGATTCGAAAGGTCATTAATAACGTTGAATGTATAAAAATGATTTTTTTTTTGTGAAAACGACGCAAAGCGGAGGGGAGTGACGTCACTCCGTTTCAAGGTTTGACAGTTAGTATCCCAACTGCTATGCGCGGGAAGTAAGGGGAAGGGGACAGGTGGCGTCCCACCCGCGTTTTTTTCAGTTTCGCCACCACGCGCTTCTTTGACCAAAGGCGGGACCCACATAACCCCCTCGTAATTTCTCGACAGTGAATTAAAACTGTAAGTCCGTTTTCATACTGAACAATTTGTCAACAAATAAAATTAATTCACTATTCAATAATTTTAACTCCAACCCTCGTATTTTTAATTCCAAGAATTTAATATGACGGATAGTTTTATTTCCAATTATCACCACACGTATAAAATAACATTCAACGTTTAGTGTTCCTGAAATGGATTTATTTTTAATAGATGGAGATTGTGCAGTGCCATACAATACCGAATATAATCCTAATTAATAATTTTTTAATAACCCATTTGCCATTTTAGTACGTATTTCATTTAAAGGGTTGACCAATACCCCAAAAAACAACAATCCGGACGGCCAAATTAAAAAAAGAAAACCCCATAGATTGCTTCACTTGTAACTCCATAGACAGTCACCTTCATGAACCTCCGGCGAGTCATCACGCGGCGGCGCGTGCATTCTCGGGGGACTCATCAGCATCCCCTCCGCCATATCCGTCAGCAAATTCGGCATATTCAGCAACTCTTCCTCGTCCACGAACTCCGTAGAACCCGGTTCCTCGCTCTCGGGTCGACCCGGTTCGTCTGAAACCGGGTCTGGGTCCGGCCTCGGATCCGGGTTCTGGTTCTGGTTCTTAATCTCCGCGGCTCTAGCCGCAGCGTCGCGAATGTCTGCGGCCGAGGTGGAAGCAGGTGTCGGATAGGACGAAGCCAGGCCGGGGAAGTTGAGGGAGGCATCCACCGAGCCCTTGAGGGCAAGAGCCGCCACGTCATAGGCCGCGCCCGCCATCTCGGCCATGGGGTACGTCCCGAGCCATATGCGAGTCGTTTTGCGTGGCTCCCGGATCTCGGAGACCCATTTTCCATTCCGCAAGCGTATTCCCCTATAGACAGGATGCCTGCCTGAAACGCTCGCTCCCCCTCGGAGAAGACGGTGAAGCCGGAGACTCTCCCGGAGTCAGAGGCTCCGGCAACGATGCTGAACCCTGAAACGGTGTCGTATTCGTCGTGCGATGCTCTGTCGTTTCGGGTTTAGGATTCTTGGCATCGTCGGTCGGAGGATTGTTGCTCTCCATGAACTTCAAGAACCGAGTTCTTGAGTTCTGTTCTGTTGTTTATCAGTGGATTGTGTGTTTGCGGATATAATATATATATATATATATATGAATCCGTGGGAAATTCGCAATAGATACTTTTTCATGGGAAATAAATTACTGTTCCTGGGGTTGATTTAATGCAATTTGTCATTTCAAAAACGCATTATCCAGAAAATGAATTATTTTGTAAAAATTATTTATATATTATATATATATATATTATATAATGGAGTCGAATCTCTTTTTCGACGTCGACCAACGGACATTGGATTAGAAATATTTTAAACCCATTTGTTTAACACATGCCTGGATCTGACAAAGTGTTTTTAGCGAATTATTTGGAATATTATCATTCGATTACGATACATTAATTGATCGTATAATAATATTATCTGATAAATATAATATAATTTGCCAATGATTTTTTTAGTCAAGAAGGGGAAAAAAGGTGAGGCTGCGGATCACACACGTACTTAGCCCGATTATTTTAAAATAAAGATTCTAAAGATAATAATGAGCTGGTCGTAATGAATAATAATTAATAATATGGACCCCCCCCCCTATATTTGGCCTTTTTGAGGGTTATAAGAAATTAATTAAACAAAATCAATTTGAAGCCAAGAAGAAAAAAACAAATAAGAAGATATAATTTTACGAGTCATGTTTACCACTAACCAAAGTCAGCCTGGCTGGTCATAAAATGAAATGATTCACACACGATATGATACTTCAATATATATATATATACATATATATTAATGCATATCATATAGTTCGTTGGGATTCATGAAAATATTGTACCATCGTATCAATTACACAAAATCAAGGAATAGAAAAATAATTACGAATATTTTCATATGAGATCAATTTTCAGAGGACCCCTTTGTCACGGTACCTTAAACATAACCAGCCTTGGACAACTTCCGGTCCTTTTGGTCGACATGTTTTTGTTTCTAACTTGGCCTCTTCACATGCAATATTTCTCTCTGTGTTTGTTTTTTTCTTATTTATTTTCTTTTGTCACCTTATGCTAGTATTTTTGCAGTCCCCAATTAATTAATTATAATAATTACTGTTTAATTAGTATTTTTTTAATCTTAAATATATTAGTGTCGCGTGATTCCACTGTTCTTCACTTACCTCCGCATCATATTTGTTGTATATATGGAATTATTATATGATTTAGAGTTCTTAGCTTCACAAACATAGTAAATGATACGTTTGTAACATTTTTTTCAAAACGTAAAAAAAAGCTATTTTAAAAATTTTAAGGATTTCGTATATATATATTTTTAAATTATAACAAAAAAAACTCTTTAAAAATACATAATTCATCTAAAGTATGTTTTAATTTGAAATATTATCGTTTTATTTCATAGACACGTTTAAACTTTTTATCGTTATATAATTATATAGATTATGGTGAATTCATGAAAACGGAGAAAAACTATGCGAGGAATTATGGTAAATGAAATATTCGAAATAAATGGTTGATCTCCTCTCTCTAACGTGGCCTTTTCGTTATCCGAAAAAAAAAAATAAAACAAAAAATAAATAAATTATCACCAATTGAAAATCTCTGAAGAAACAATCTCCTCTGCTTCTTAAAATTTCCATAACCTCTCTGTCCATCCATGAAACTCTTCCTTAATCCATCACCAAGCTTCCCTCTCTCTCCCTCAAATCCCAACGATTTCAGACTCAAGCTTCTCAGACCCATCTGCGCCTCCGTTCGACCTCCGCCGCCGGACTTCGACTTCCGGTCGGAGATCGCATCGGAGTCACGCGCCGCCATCGCAGTTGCTTTCCCGGAGCTTCTCGACCTCGCCGACAATGGCACCCTTGTCCTGGTCGAGAAGCGCCGGTTCGGTCCGGTTCCGGCTTGGCGGAAGGATTTTGTCGAACCGGAGGCGATTTGGCTAGTGGGCACCGACCATATCTCGCCGGAGTCCGCTGCCGACGTCGAACGCGTAGTCCGCACGGTAAAACCAGACAATGTCGTGGTCGAGCTCTGTCGAAGCAGGAAAGTCCAGTTTTTTCTCTCTCAGTATTTGAGTACAATAACATCGAGAGGTTGAGATTTTAGTTCTGCCCGTCGGATAAAGTCGAGATCTTTATCAATTTCAGGACAAAAGATTCGATTTTGTTTGTTGCACCGAAAGACAATTAGGGTTACTGAAAAGCCATCCAACCCTATATCTAGAACTTTCAATGACAAACAATACCCAATTCTTCAAAGGGCTCTGCCATGAGAATGAATTCCACTAGACTTTAAGCATATAAGAGTGACAGGGAATGTTGCAGAGCTGGGATTATGTACACTTCCAGTGTCGGAGAAGTCGACCAAAACATGCGGTCCGGAATGTTCTCCTTGACCGGAACCGGTTTTCTCGGTGCAGTTGGCCGGAGCTTAAACTTGGGTAAGAAAAGGGTTCGATCAATGTCATGTTTCTCTATCACAATTTCGGAATCATTCTCTGGATCTTTAGGAGGCGAAACCGCGCTGGCATTGCGGCTTCTGTTGGCATTATTCTCTTCCAAACTATCTTCCGATTCTGGCCGCCCTTTTGGCGATGAGGTACTCGAGAAATCAATCAAAGATATCGGTCCAATGCTTGTGTTTAGGCATTGATAACCATATGTATGTGATTCGGTGTCTGGCATTTCTTGTTGCAGTTTCGTGCTGCTCGGAAGGCGTCTGAGGAAGTCGGTGCACAGCTTGTTCTGGGAGACAGACCGATCGAAATAACAGTAAGTTGTCTTGTGTCGATTTCATTACATTAGTTAAACAGTATTAAAAATGGTGGACATGACTGCAGCTCCAGAGGGCTTGGAACTCTCTCAAGTGGTCAGAGAAGCTTAATCTGGTTGCAGCTGTGACTCGGGGAATCGCATCTTCATCCAATTTATCCCAAACCGAGCTTAAGGTTGGTTTCTTTCCCGATTTCCGATTCTTCAAACTCTAGAAATTTCCGAGGAGGGCATTGGCTATTACGTTTTCGCAGGAGCAGAGAACCGAAGAAAGCAACAGCAGTTTTCAGCTCTACGAACGGCTAAGTTTCTCATACCCGTCGCTCTTACAGCCTCTGATACACGAAAGAGACACCGTAAGTGATCGATCTATATCTCTCTCGCCCTTTCTTCTATCCGATAATAGATTAAGGAACGTGTATATATACCTCAGTATATTGCGTGGTCGCTGAAGAGAAGCAAGGCGGTGAACAGATCAAAGAAAGTGGTGGGTGTGATCGGAAAAGGGCATTTGAACGGCGTAATCTACGCGTTGGAAACGGATTTAGGCGATCTCCGGTTCAGGGATCTGGTCGGGAGAAACACTTCCGACGACGACGGTTGGCTTCAACGAGCGGCCAAGAGCCTGGCCAGAGACACCGTGTTAGGGTTCTTGCTGTGGGAATTGTATCAACTTTACATTAGGTTTATGACCAGCCAAAACCCTCCTTGATTACATCCTAATGGTAACATTCCTCTTCTTCTTGCCAATGGGTTTGTACAAAAATGGGAAACAATCAGGTTTCCATAAAACTCTCCTCAATTCCAGACATGAACAAGAAGTAGCCGTTGGGAAAATCTGTCTTAAGGAAATAACTATTTGTATATATGCACGTAATCCATCTTTAGATTTTTTTAATCTCTAAAGATTCTGGAAAATCTTTGCCTCTGCCTCTTTCTAAATCTTCCATGAATTCTACCAAAAGATGTGCTGCATGCAAGTATCTAAGAAGAAGATGCCCTCAAGATTGCATTTTCTCACCTTATTTCCCTCCAAACAATCCTGAAAAATTCTCACTTGTCCATAAAATTTATGGCGCAAGCAATGTCGCCAAGATGCTTCAGGTTATTATTATTTCATTTTAATATATACATATATATATATATATATATATTCTAAAACATGTATTACATAAGTTATTAAATTAATTATCAAAAAGAGTTTCTAAACAAGTTTTGGATTGTATAATTTGATCAGGAACTTCCACGTTATGCAAGAGCCGAAGCGGCAGAAGCTTTGTATTTCGAGGCACAATGTAGAGCGGAAGATCCGGTTTACGGTTGTGTTGGGATTATATCATTATTACAAAACCAGATTCAGATAACCGAAAACCTCTTAACCAAAACCAGGGTTGAGATTGCTCTTCTTCAAACCGACACCACTAAACCGGATTCCACTCTCATGTAATCGCACCGGTTAACTTCTATTCCATGGACCCTCTACCTATCAGATATAATAAAGTTGCTATGATATATTATTTGTTATGATGTGATCACATCAGTGTATACTAAAATAATAAATAATAACATTTCTCGTTCTATTCTATCAGGTTTTCCTTTATTTTTTTTAGTCCAAAACGAATGTAGTAAAAAAAAGTAAATAGGAGTATATAATATATCAATGGACAAAAATTACGACAAAATATTTCATTTTTGTGTTGTGCGTTTAAATATAAAATTTTAATTCTTCTTCGTAACAAAATTATAGTTTTACGTCCTCATTTTGTTTTTGGTTTGCCGCTGATAAAAATATTTCCATATTTTTGCATATGAATTTCATCTTATAGATATTTCATAGTGATTGTCATCTTTACTTACACTTTCTACTTTTTGCTTTTTTCACTTTCCATCTTGAATATGTAAATGCAATTCTCAATATTTATAGAAATAAATCAAATCAAATATGATCCGGTATTTTGGATAGTTCAAATGTCTGCGATTTTTATTGTGTATCAAGGGTTTCGATTTTATTTTAATTTCTACGGTTAATATGAGTTAAAATTGATCATTAGATCATAATAAAAATTAAGCAATATGTGTAAATTCATGATAACATTAAAAATTAATCATGTACCTTAGTTAAAACTCAAAAAAAGTATTTTAAATCTCTCAAGGCCCATAAGGAAACCCTTTTTTAGTATGTCACATTTTTCCGGCCCATAAAAGGCCCACGTTTAAGTAGGCCCAAATGCAAATCGCCTTTAAAGATGCGGGGTTGATTTTTAAATAAGTCGAAACTAATGGGCTATTTTGGATATATCTTTACAAAAATCGAATACGAAATAATAAAAACTAAAAATTTATTTTAAAAATAAGTATTTTTTTTCTTTTTGACCTCTTGGGGGGCGAATCTGCAGGAGAATTTTCTAACTTCTTTCAAGGAAAACGGTAAAATTTTGGGATTATTTATTTGTTTTCGTTGATGATTTGTTCCAAACTCTAAGCTTCTCGCATGTGATTATGTGGTTACTTTTGGTCAAGATCTTGAATTTTGCAAGTTTTGATTTTTATGGATTCGTAATTTCGGGTGGAAATTATATATGATTTTGTATGATACAATTGTAAATTCGTATTCAAAATCACGTGTGAATCATTGGAGGGTCTTTTGTAGTTGTGGTGGGAGTTTCTCTTTAAGACTGTTCTATGTTGTAGTTTTGTTCCGAATGTTAGTTAGTTCAATTGGCATGTTCTTTTTTTTAGTAAGTAAACTCTCTCTTTGAACCCATTAGTTTGAATGCTTAACTTGTACGGATTTGCAGATACTTTGGTACGAATTTTCTTGTTTTGTTTACGTGTGGCTTCATGCTTGGAGCTGATGTTCTGTCCCTTTTTATATATATATATACTTAAAAACAAAAAACCAAATAAAAAAAAAGTTGAGATGTGCCAATCCAGAGGTTTAAAAGGCCTGTTTGCATATATATATATATATATAATAATGGTAAAGAGAGGCAATAAATAAAACATATTTTCTGTCTAGAAGAGGAAAGGAAAAAAATATTAAACCTCAAAAGTTGGTTTAGATAATTTTATATTTTCGTCTTTTAACTAGAGAACAAGATTCAAATCCTACTCTGGAAATGGAGTAATCTTTGACAACAATGTTGTACCGCTTCTTGATGAATATACAAGATTTAAAGGTGTTGGTTTATAGTTTAACGTCGTTCAAGACATCCCGTAGTCAATTAAAAAAGAATATATTAAATAAATAAATATTAATATAACATTAGGAGAATGGGAAAGCAAAAGACCGCTTTTTTGGAAGGAGCATGTGGAAGTTAGGGAAAAAGAGTTTGAGGGAAAGACAAGAGTGAAGATTTCTACGGTAATTTGATAGAATCGAACATGAAATAAGTTAGAAGCTTTTGTGAAGCGAAACAAAGAAAGAACACGTTTTATTTCTTCGGTATATTTCATAAGAGAGTTTTTACATATTATATAGAGATGATACATTTATAAGAAGGGACGAAATTATGGCTACAGAATCAGAAAACTAAGGAAAGAAATAATGTTTAGACAAATAAAGCAATATATGAGTGTAGTTGCCTTGGTTAACGTAAACTCAATCTGCCCAAGAATATTGTTGAATCTTGGTGCATATTTTTGGTAAATTAACCTCCTGTAATGCATCTTCAAACGATCATATGTTCCCTTATCTATTCAAGTTCTGCTCTATGTGCTTGCCACGTGTGGAATACGTTCATCTGTTTGGCAGCAATTCCAAATAAGGTAATTAGTCAGTGTCTCTTGGTCCTTCGTGTGCTATCTCTCGGCTATTGTAATGCATCTTCAAACGGTCATATGTTCCCTTATCTATTCAAGTTCTGCTCTATGTGCTTGCCACGTGTGGAATACGTTCATCTGTTTGGCAGCAATTCCAAATAAGGTAATTAGTCAGTGTCTCTTGGTCCTTCGTGTGCTATCTCTCGGCTATGTGTGTGTGTCTCGGTTCGTCCAAGCTTCGTCACCTTGCTTGTCCGAACTATGTCATATGTTTGTTCTTCAACCGTATGTGTATCATCGTCTCTTTGTCCTTTAACAAAGAGTAGGGTTTTTAGATAATGGTCCGTTCATACAGATGTAATGTAAGAGAGATAGAAACACAAGGGGGGCATGACATATAATCAATTGTGGTATATATATATATATATATATCAGTCATGATGGATATTGGTGAATCAGTTTTGGAATAATTCTATATATGAATGAGCTAATTAATCAAAATGTGAATGGACAGAGGTTTTGATCGATCAATGGAGTTCACTATCATCAAGTTCCAAGTTATACAAAGAGATATGCATGGCTTTGGATGACGTCGGAACGTACGTATGCGCATCGTTCTTTCGTCTCCAACTTCCCGTTTTCTCCCTCTTTTGTTGCTTTTCCTCCAACAATATCGCTTCCCTCTTTTGACTTTTTTCTCTTCTAAAACGTCTACACTTGTACATACATGTATGCATATATATTGTATGTATGTATATGTATATGATGTAAAGAGAGAGTGAATGGCTTTTCTTATGGGTTTGATGATGAAGATGTTTGTCTTGTCTTTTTCTTAGTAGAAAGGAAATCTTAGGGTGTGTTCTTGATTATCGAAGTTGTGACGCATCTACTATATATGATGAGCATATCGTTTTACATGCTTTTGATATATTTTAATTGGGATTTTAATCCAAAGAAATGGGTTTATATTATTCTAAGGTCCGCTATGAATGTAGGTCAAAGAAAACGAAATGATGAATATAAGGAGATATAGGTATCGTATGTGTGAACAAGCCGAAAGGGAAAAAACGAAAGCATCACAAAAACCGTGAAAAGCATGGTGAAAATCATACAAGAATTTCTCTCAATGTGCGATATATCCAATGCATTTAGCAAATGCTAATCTTTTCATAAGACGTCTACATGCTTTTCAAATTGTTTCTAATTTGGCGAATATTTTAAATATTTATTATCACATTTGAATTTATTCGTAATCATCTGATAATTAAATTTTGCGTCCCAATTTCACCAACTGAACTACATAAGTTGGATACCTCCATCTCAAACTTGTTGGGTTAAGAAGGAAACCAGGTAGATCAATTTCCGTATTCAGTCGAACCCGAAGCAATGATATCAACCCTAATTAAGACTTTTTATAACTTTGATCAAAAGCATTTTTGCACAAGTACATAAAAAGGGCAAACCAGTGTGCAATATATATATATATATATATATATATATATATATACACGTTTAGCCATGACTCATGGGTCGTCATAATTTTCGACGTATTAGTCGTATAGATCTTAGAATTCTTTATAAAAATATTAGAAAAACTCTTGTACGAACTAAAACGAGTTGGAGAATGCCTGCAAAATGCATGCACCAATGAAAATCAAATTTATATTCAACATAGTATATGTTAGAACTCGACTTGGCAACCGGATTGGAATATTTCGATTGACGTATTGACCCATACACTAACGTTAATTAATTTCTCCACAAGATAACATTTCTCATCGCAAAAGGCGGTGCTTTGGGTCATTATACAAATCTATCGTGACATTTAGGTATTATTGTTATTATATTTCTATTAGATATATCCCATTATTATAGAAAACGAAATTAAACGTCAGCTCCATTTTTCTAAGAAACTCTTTAAAATAATAAACTTTTCTTTAAAAATAATATTTGTATAGTATCTTGATGTATTGTCGAGGATAAAAACAACAGTATAATCAAATATTGTCGAGGATAAAATTGAGATCGATTAAATAAAAAAATGGAGACGAGGAATCAAACAGGAAAAATAAATCTGTCGTCTCCAAACAACTTAAATCTATATGGTTTTCATCCAATAAAATTTTAGAAAAAAATAATGACTAATGAAGGATAAAACGAAATATTATAGATAACACCAGATAAATTTTTTTTTTTTGAAAAACTTATATCAAAACAAAAAAAAATATTAGTGAATGTTTCTTACATAATTTTCACATACATAATATATTTAGAGAATGGTTTACACCCATATGTTTTGTATGTCCCAATCAAGACAAGGAGTTGTGTCACACCCAACAAAAAAATATATATAGGAAAATAAAAATGTTAAAATAATAAAATCTCAAAACTGAGAGGTGGGGTTCGCACTTTGCTGACTCATCCACTCGTCTTCACCAATTCTGTCCACTTGGCAGCTTCTGGTTGACTATTCTTCAGTTTGTGGGATCCACGTAAGTGTAAACGTAAGACTTTGAATATATATATATATATATATAATTAGCACTTTTTCTATTTTAGGTTCAAAACCCATTTCAAAATTTGACCCATTCCTCAATGGTTTTTGTAATTATACTAATTTTTCATGCTGAAAATCACATCACGCTTTGGTTATATGGACTGATTATTATATCGCCTAAAATATGATCAATTAAAGTAGAAATTTTCTGTTTGATATGGCAAAGTCTTGCCATTGGAATAATAAAAAATTATTTTTTTCTAGAAATTTTCAACCGTATGTTGTATTTTAAATATATAAATAATTAGGGATTTGTGCGTGTAAAGCGTGTCCTGCTTATAATAGTCTTTTGGCATTATTAATCTTAAATACATGCAAATTGATTCCACCTAATCAAAATATTTTATTTCGGGTAATGGTTTTAGATTTGCATTTTTCTGGTTTGTTTTATTCCATAGACCATAACTCGAGATTATGATCTTTAATTTAACTTCTCATTTCTCATTGCGCACACAAACAAATTTAAATTGTAGTTATGAAAATCTTCAAACAAAAAAAAATGTTATTTGTCGGAGAAACATAATAGTTTAATTCCATTTAGATTTTTATAATATTTATAGAATCTAAGTATTCTATTCCTAACTTTATAGATAAAAGTTTAGTTATTTGAATAAAAATAAAAGATAAAACCACTCTATATGTTTAGATGTAAATACTATATATATATATATGTGTGTGTATTGGATTCCACCGTCGAGTAACATAGATTCAATATTTAGATATTTCCTTAAACGGCAAGGCATGCATATGTAAATATATCTATATATATATATATATATATGTGTGTGTGTGTGTGTGTGTACGACTCTCTTTGGCCACTCCTATATAAAGGCCACTGCCATGGCATTCTTCACACCTCCAAAACCTCTCTCTCTCTCTCTCTCGATTTCGAAAGAGAAAAGCAATAAAATGTGCAATCCAAAGCAATCGAGAGAAGGACAAAGCCTCAAGAAACAATTCATAGTCCCCAAGAGCTCACAAAAACAACAAAGAACAGAGGAATACTCCTTTTCTTCTTCTGTTCGAAATGGTCTGGCTGCAGAGACGAAAGAAGCCATCGCCATTGCGAAGATATCGGTCCCAATGGTCCTAACGGGTCTTCTCCTCTACTCTCGCTCCTTAGTCTCCACTCTCTTCCTCGGCCGTCTCGGCGATTCCTCCCTCGCCGGCGGCTCCCTCGCCCTCGGCTTCGCCAACATCACCGGTTATTCTGTTCTCTCTGGCTTAGCAATGGGCATGGAACCCATCTGCTCCCAAGCTTTTGGCGCCAAACGGCATAGCCTCCTCGACCTCGCTCTCCGTCGAACCATCCTTCTCCTCCTCCTCTCCTCTCTTCCCATCTCCCTCCTCTGGTTCAACATAAAGACCATCCTCGAGTTCTTGGGCCAAGACGCTGCTCTTGCCTCCGAGGCTCGATCGTTTCTCCTGTACTCGATCCCTGACCTGTTGGCTCAGTCTTTCCTGCACCCTTTGAGGGCTTATCTCCGGACTCAAGCCAAGACTCTTCCTTTATCTGTCTGCGCGGCTGTGGCCGTCGTCCTTCACGTG
This sequence comes from Tarenaya hassleriana, assembly GCF_000463585.1. Classification (NCBI taxonomy): domain Eukaryota; kingdom Viridiplantae; phylum Streptophyta; class Magnoliopsida; order Brassicales; family Cleomaceae; genus Tarenaya; species Tarenaya hassleriana. Next base: position 948,211 of record NW_010965372.1, on the reverse strand, counting down.
CCCATCAACTTCTTCCTCGTCTCGTACCTCGAACTGGGCAGCAAAGGCGTCGCCTTGGGCGGCGTATGGACAAACTTCAACATCGTCGCGTTGATTCTCCTCTACGTTATGTTCTCCGACATCCGAAAGGAGGAGACTTTCCGAGGTTTTTCCGATGATTCTTTCGCGGGTTGGACAAAGCTTCTAAGCCTGGCAATACCCAGTTGCGTATCGGTCTGCCTCGAGTGGTGGTGCTACGAGATAATGATATTGCTATGTGGGTTTCTCCTAAACCCTAAATCCACCATTGCTTCAATGGGGATTCTCATCCAAACGACCTCTCTCATCTACATTTTCCCGTCTTCTCTGAGCTTCGGCGTCTCCACTCGCGTCGGGAACGAGCTGGGCTCTGACGAGCCTGAAAAGGCGAAAAGATCCGCTATTGTCGGCATAGGAATAAGCATCATCCTCGGCTTCACTGCCTTATCGTTCACTTTAACGGTGAGGAACATCTGGGCAAGGCTGTTCACGGACGACGAAGAGATAATCGCGTTGACTTCAATGGCGCTTCCGATAATCGGACTGTGCGAGCTAGGGAACTGCCCTCAGACGACGGGATGCGGCGTCTTGAGGGGCTCGGCCAGGCCAAAGGTCGGAGCCAACGTTAACCTGGCAGCGTTCTACGGGGTGGGGATGCCGGTGGCGGCGGCGTTGGCATTCGGGTTAGGGTTCGGATTCAGGGGACTCTGGCTGGGGATGCTGGCCGCGCAGGGCTCATGCGTGGTGGCCATGATGGTCGTCACGTGCCGTACGGATTGGCACGTGGAGGCCGAGAGGTCGAAGGAGCTCACGGCCTCTGCTAATGGCGGAGATGTGGAGGAGGGACTGCTGGAGAAAGATTCTTCTTTTGGACCCTATTGAGTGTTTATTTTCTCTGTTTGATTTTTTAATTTTAATTTTTCGGGTTGGAATTTTGGGGAATTATTGTAAATATGAGAGAGAGTGAATTTTAATCAGAGGAATTTGGTGTTAGCAGCACTAATGCATGTGGTGCAAGTGTAACATAAATGGAAGGGAAAGTTCCAAGTCCACTGATATTTCATTATTAGTTTAGTTTATTACATTTTTATTTTAATTTTCTCTACAAATTCTGTTGATGGGAGTGGAAAAATCATGAAATGTCCTCGAATTCTAAATAAACACTGATCATTATAAGCTACTATATCTCAAACGTTTTGGACCCTATGCATTTATAAAATTTAATTAATAAAAATTATAATTTATAAATATAAATTATTTAATAATATAAAAATTTATAATTTTATATAATAAAATATTAATTTTAAAATTATGTAATGATTTCAAAAAATTATTAGTTTATATCATAAAAATTATTTAATGATAATAAATAAATTATGTAATATTTTTGCATATTAATGATAATAATTATTTTTTCAAATGAATCCATAAATTTAGAGTTATTATTATAAATATAATATATTTTAAAATTTTAAAATAAATTTTTTAATTTATTATTAATATATTTTAGGAATTATGAAATTAATTTAAAGATTAAATTTAAAATTGAATTATTAATAAGTTTATGATAAAAATAAATTTTGAAGTGTACTTAATTTTATATATTTTTTTAATTTTTTTTATTAATAATAATGTATAATAATTATATCTAAAATATTTTGTTGGAGTAATACTTTTCAAAAGAAATAATAAATGTAAAAATATTTTCTAAATTGAATTTTTCCTTTATTGTTTTTATAATTATGTATAATTAATACTAATATGAATTAAAATTTTAAAAGTAATCCTAAAATTTATGTGACCCTATTCCACAGTTCTAGTTGCACTTGTACTTGTTATTTAGTATGATTTTTTTTTTTTATAACGTTCTCGCATTTAAACGATTTTTCAATTTGTTTTAAGAGAAATGCCATGCATAATATTATATGCCATAATTTTATATAAAATTCCATCGATGATCGATATAAAAATTTGTTGGTACAAGTATAACGTGTTGCTTATATCGGTGGCATCGTAATTTATGTTCCATTGATTTTTTTTTTCTTTTGCCTTTGAAACATAGCCAATGTGTTTAGGGTTTATATAAGTGGAGCATACATACCAACCATATATATACATTAGAAAATTTCTATACCTTAAATATTGGAGAATATTGATAAACAAAATCATGTATATATAATATATGATCTTGCAATGGCATGTTTCATTCAATAAAAAGGACATTATATTTTTATTAAAAAAAATAAAACTGGAGAGTTAATTTCATTCACAGACATATGTTCATTTAAAAATCGAAATCTATACGATTTAAGTGTCGATCCACCTCTGGTCTCAGGAGAATCTCAAAGTACACTAACCACATCTCGTTTTTATTAAAATCGGTATCATAATAAAGATATATGTAAGGGACAAGGGATTTGTACTAGATTGAGATTCGTACCCATTTAAAAGGTTATTAATAAGATTTATTTATTGGTAAAATAATTTATTTATTTATTTAGAAGAATCATATAAGAAAGATAGGCAGGAAGCACAATGCCTGAAATCACTCATAATATAATATAGTAGTAATAGTTAAACAAAAATGCAAATTGACTTCTTAAATTCCAATATTTACGATTGTGCAATCTTCCTAGGATCGGAGAGCCAATAATTTAATGTTCTATGAAAATGTATGAAATGGTTGGCTAACTTTGGTGGCCAATAATAATGTTTATTAAAATACATATAATATGATCTAAAAACTGAATTATATAATATTTTTAAAACCAAATTCAACGCAACCTTAATTAAATATAAAGAATAAAAATAATTTTTAAAATAAATATTTTAAATAATTATTGAATTATAATTAAACCTGAATATAATGTAAATTTTGTAAAATTTTAAAATTCAAACTTAAAATAATCAACGATTGCCCCTAATTGTATGCGGAAAATGCAAGTTTTCTTTTTCACGGATGACGAGGAACTGATTTATTAATAAGTCTATGACCATACACAAGTACATAGTGTAGTACGTATGTGTACATGTGTATGCATGTGGACATGCCTATACACATCGGTGTATGTATAGACGATCAGTAACATTGTGATATTAATTGATATTATTTATAGTCCAACGAATCAATATATGGATCCTCTAATTCAATGTTATTCAGCAGTTAATAATCATTACCGGAAATAATTGGGACCTTATAATAATTAATTATATTTAATATTTATGTGACTTTTAATCGTTCTGATAATTTGGGGGTTAAATGCTATTTTTAAACTGTAATAATTTTGAATGGTGCAACAATAATTCGGGACTGATATATATATATATATAGACAGATATGCACACACACAGACACACTTGAATTTGATTAATTAAGCTGTAATCACATGCATTTATTATACCTTAATTGCAGGCATCAGAGGGATTTGTCTCCTTAAACAGGGACTGAGGAACAAAAGAAACATAAAATAAATAAATTTAAACTGATCATTTGACTAATTAATCAAGTGATTTTGTTGTTGTATTGGCTTTAGAGCATCCCGAAAAGCCTGAATCTAAAACGTAACCATTTTACGAATTTGTTTAAGCGAATATGATTTTTATGGTCCTCGAACCAAATTAAATTTAAAATATTGTCTTCGGGATCTTATTGTGCAAATATAAAATAAGATACTCATGATTTATTTTTACTAATATTAAATACTAATAATGACATATTTATGTGATAAAAGTATCGTATCGAAATCAGAATCGAATCGAACCGAATAATATACGATACAATGATCGCAATTGTTTGAAGGAGACAAGACAGCGGAACAGAAACAGAGATTGTTCAGTTTGGTCCTTTGCCGAGCGTCAATGGTCGCAAGTGTTCAACTCTCCATATTTCAATTCTCATAAACATGAAAGGTCGCATTTCTCCCTTCCTTCATGCGAGGGGGGCAGCCCAAACATTTTAAAGTTGAGCTCAAGTAATAAAATTGTTTTGACTATGGTTACGCATTTGGTTCGGGGTCCGGATTTCAAATTTTTTCATAATTTTGTACATGCGGATACGATGGACAAATATGTCGCCGCGCGCGCATTGCATGCATGCAAACCAAACCATGCACGTTAGACGTTGTTTAGACGTTTGAATGATCATACATATATATATATATATATCGGAAATGATATATATATATACATGTTCCATTTAGTTATTGTACATTACCCATTACTAAAACAAAACTAAGAAAATGATCAAGTACGGTATAGTCTGTACATAATACATGCACAAATACATACATCAACAAAAATCTCAAAGCATGTTTTTATTCCTTCTTCAAATCCAAATGTGGGGAGGAATATTCATCCGAACTTCTCCGGTTTTCTACGAGATATAGTTGAACTAAAGCTGTTTGCATTTGAAATTCCTTAATATACATGTGTTTGTAATAATAATAATGATGACGATGATGATGATGACGATGATGATGATGACGATGATGATAATAATAATAGCTTGTAGTCTAGATGCATCATGCATCACTCCACTGCCCACGGATGCACTAAGAAAGTCTTCGTACCTATCTTATATGGTGATTTCAAACCTATAAAATATGGATCTAGTAACATACAATAATCATATATATATAAGAGACAAGTTCGCGTGACTATAAATAAAAGACAAAAAACGTTATTTTATTTATCACACATCTTGAGAAATATATAATTTATTTTTAATACTTTTATATGTTGTATAATACAAAACTTTATCGTTCAAAAATTTAACGCTTGAATCTCTGCTCTATGGAGAGCATGATTCATGCTCGTGGTTCTTTTACAAGCATGCATCATACATACATAATATATATATATATATATATATATATATAAATCACGAGCGTGAGCTACGATGTCGTTAGATGGTTACAGCTTTGTTCATTTAATACCATAGACATTAAGAATTCATTAAAATTCAACAAAAGAAACAAAAAAAGGCGAACTAGTTTTAATACCAAGTTGATAAACGTGTAATATTCAAAATCGACCAGAACAAGTCTTCTATTTTTATTTTTATTTTTCGGCGTATTAAATTTAAAAAAAAACCTTTTCAATTTCAAACCGCATAATCTTCCTTGGAACCGTTTTGGGATTTAGACAAGAAGATCTACTTCGGAACTTGTATCATAACAAGTGGAACATTAAAGTACATCTTGGTGACAGTTTGCTTCAGTCCCCCCCACTTGCATGGCCATGGAAATTGGATCAATAACATGATTCAATCCGAAGTATTCTTCACAAGAAAAACCGACAATGGTCGGTGGTCGATTCCTGAAAGAAGGACCAAGTTCATGCCACTGTGAATAACGGACGAAATCTTGCGAATTTTCGGATTCTTGCAGTTAAAACCGATAATTTACAACGGATTAATCGAGCTGGCGGGAAAAAAGATTGCAATATATAAATATATACATGTGTGTGTGTTTGTGATAAAAACAAAATTCGAGCGGTTTGGTCGGTTTTCAATTTGTTTTAAGAGAAATGCCATGCATAATATTATATGCCATAATTTTATATAAAATTCCATCGATGATCGATATATAATATATGATCTTGCAATGGCATGTTTCATTCAATAAAAAGGACATTATATTTTTATTAAAAAAAATAAAACTGGAGAGTTAATTTCATTCACAGACATATGTTCATTTAAAAATCGAAATCTATACGATTTAAGTGTCGATCCACCTCTGGTCTCAGGAGAATCTCAAAGTACACTAACCACATCTCGTTTTTATTAAAATCGGTATCATAATAAAGATATATGTAAGGGACAAGGGATTTGTACTAGATTGAGATTCGTACCCATTTAAAAGGTTATTAATAAGATTTATTTATTGGTAAAATAATTTATTTATTTATTTAGAAGAATCATATAAGAAAGATAGGCAGGAAGCACAATGCCTGAAATCACTCATAATATAATATAGTAGTAATAGTTAAACAAAAATGCAAATTGACTTCTTAAATTCCAATATTTACGATTGTGCAATCTTCCTAGGATCGGAGAGCCAATAATTTAATGTTCTATGAAAATGTATGAAATGGTTGGCTAACTTTGGTGGCCAATAATAATGTTTATTAAAATACATATAATATGATCTAAAAACTGAATTATATAATATTTTTAAAACCAAATTCAACGCAACCTTAATTAAATATAAAGAATAAAAATAATTTTTAAAATAAATATTTTAAATAATTATTGAATTATAATTAAACCTGAATATAATGTAAATTTTGTAAAATTTTAAAATTCAAACTTAAAATAATCAACGATTGCCCCTAATTGTATGCGGAAAATGCAAGTTTTCTTTTTCACGGATGACGAGGAACTGATTTATTAATAAGTCTATGACCATACACAAGTACATAGTATAGTACGTATATGTACATGTGTATGCATGTGGACATGCGTATACACATGCACACTGTATGAAGAAGCGGTGTATGTATAGACGATCACTAACATTGTGATATTAATTGATATTATTTATAGTCCAACGAATCAATATATGGATCCTCTCTAATTCAATGTTATTCAGCAGTTAATAATCATTACCGGAAATAATTGGGACCTTATAATAATTAATTATATTTAATATTTATGTGACTTTTAATCGTTCTGATAATTTGGGGGTTAAATGTTATTTTTAAACTGTAATAATTTTGAATGGTGCAACAATAATTTGGGACTGATATATATATAGACAGACACACACACACACACACACTTGAATTTGATTAATTAAGATGTAATCACATGCATTTATACCTTAATTGCAAGATTCAGAGGGATTTTGTCTCCTTAAACAGCGACTGAGGAACAAAAGAAACATAAAATAAATAAATTTAAACTGATCATTTGACTAATTAATCAAGTGATTTTGTTGTTGTATTGGCTTTAGAGCATCCCGAAAAGCCTGAATCTAAAACGTAACCATTTTACGAATTTGTTTAAGCGAATATGATTTTTATGGTCCTCGAACCAAATTAAATTTAAAATATTGTCTTCGGGATCTTATTGTGCAAATATAAAATAAGATACTCATGATTTATTTTTACTAATATTAAAATAGTAATAACGACGTTTTTATGTGATAAAAGTATCGTATCGAAATCAGAATCGAACCGAACCGAATAATATACGATACTAATTTGGTATAAATTTAATACCGAATAAACCGTTTTCGAATCAAACCGCTAAAATCGTCACGAAACGTCCACCTCTAGATAGATGTATGGTATACCTATTGTTAAAACAATGCATAGTATATTTAGTGTATTATCATATTGTTTGACCACTACAGGAAAACACGAGAATGGTGATGCAAAAAGTGACGCAGAAGTTACGTCACCAAAAGGGTGACGATTTTGTGATGCAAAAAATGACGCAACAAAATCGTCACCAAAGCATCACTATTTAGTGATGATTTAGTGACGAAATGGGTATCGTCACCAAATGATGACGCAAAACTGCGTCGCCAAATGACGCACGGAAATTTCGTCACCCTTACGTCACCCTTTTGGTGACGCAGTTTCGTCATTCCGAATTCGTGAAGCAATTTCGTCACTATATATTTGGTGACGAAATTGCGTCATTAATTTGAATACTGTAGTGACGCAATTTCGTTACTATATATTTTATTTTTTTACAGGGTGACGCAATATAATGACACAAATGCATCACCATTTAGTGACGCATTTGCGTAACTATTTAGTGACGCAGCTGGTGACACAACTGCATCACTATATAGTGACGCAAATAGTGACGAAGCGTCGTCACTATTTAGTGACGCATTTGGTGACGCAAATCGTTACTATTTGGTGACGCAACGTCGGTGACGCATTCGCGTCACATATTAGTGACGCTTATTGTTACGCAATTGCGTCACAAATTAGTGACGCACGTTGCGTCACTAAATGGTGACGCTTTGTGACGAAATCGCAAATGGTGACGATGCGATTGGTGACGCTGTTGCGTTCACCCTTTAGAGGATGACGCAAAATCGTCCATTAGTGACGCAAATTTTACGTCATCATTTGGTTGTTTTTTTTGCAGCGGACTAAAAGTAAATAAATACATAAGACATACGATTATAAGTCATTCAATATGATATAGAAAAACAGTATCCTAGCCTCCTATAACCCGTAAGATCTACAAAACTATTCTCCTAGGTGGGAGCTTATCATTTATCTAGCTGTCCATTAGTGCTTGCAATGCTAATTTTTTTTTAAAAAAAATGGACGATCCATAATTATAATTGTTTGTATCCATGGTTTGATTACTCCCATATGCATGGTTATATATATATACACACACATATATATACATATATGTATTTCTTATACGTTGAAGATAATGTGGAGAATGGCAGGCTTGAAGGAGACAAGACAGCGGAACAGAAACAGAGATTGTTCAGTTTGGTCCTTTGCCGAGCTTCAATGGTCGCAATTGTTCAACTCTCCATATTTCAATTTTAATTAGTCGCAGTCCTCTCATAAACGTGAAAGGTCGCATTTCTCCCTTCCTTCATGCGAGGGGGGCAGCCCGAAATTAAGGTGCCCAAACATTTTAAAGTTGAGCTCAAGTAATAAAATTTTTTTGACTATGGTTACGCATTTGGTTCGGGGTTCGGATTTCAATTTTTTTCGTAATTTTGTACATGCGGATACGATGGACAAATATGTCGCCGCGCGTGCATTGCATGCATGCAAACCAATCCATGCACGTTAGACGTTGTTTAGACGTTTGAATGATCATATATATATATATATATATATCCGAAATGATATATATATACATGTTCCATTTAGTTATTGTATTACCCATTACTAAAACAAAACTAAGAAAATGATCAAGTACGGTATAGCCTGTACACATAATACATGCACAAACACATACATCAACAAATATCTCAAAGCATGTTTTTATTCCGTCTTCAAATCCAAATGTGGGGAGGGGTATTCATTCAAACTTCTCCAGTTTTCTACGAGATATAGTTGGACTAAAGCGGTTTGCATTTGAAATTCCTTAATATACATGTGTTTGTAATAATAATAATAATAATATTGATGATGATGATGACGACGTCGATGATGATAATAATAATAGCTTGTAGTCTAGATGCATCATGCATCACTCCACTGCCCACGGATGCACTAAGAAAGTCTTCGTACCTATCTTATATGGTGATTTCAAAACTATAAAATATGGATCTAGTAACATACAATAATCATATATATATAAGAGACAAGTTTCATAAACATTTACAGTTCTCGCGTGACTATAAATAAAAGACAAAAAACGTTATTTTATTTATCACACATCTTGAGAAATATATAATTTATTTTTAATACTTTTATATGTTGTATAATACAAAACTTTATCGTTCAAAAATTTAATGCTTGAATCTCTGCTCTATGGAGAGCATGATTCATGCTCGTGGTTCTTTTACAAGCATGCATAATACATACATAATATATATATATATATAAATCACGAGCGTGAGCTACGATGTCGTTAGATGGTTACAGCTTTGTTCATTTAATACCATAGACATTAAGAATTCATTAAAATTCAACAAAAGAAACAAAAAAAGGCGAACTAGTTTTAATACCAAGTTGATAAACGTGTAATATTCAAAATCGACCAGAACAAGTCTTCTATTTTTATTTTTATTTTTCGGCGTATTAAATTAAAAAAAAAAAAAAACCTTTTCAATTTCAAACCGCATAATCTTCCTTGGAACCGTTTAGGGATTTAGACAAGAAGATCTACTTCGGAACTTGTATTATAACAAGTGGAACATTAAAGTACATCTTGGTGACAGTTTGCTTCAGTCCCCACTTGCATGGCCATGGAAATTGGATCAATAACATGATTCAATCCGAAGTATTCTTCACAAGAAAAACCGACAATGGTCGGTGGTCGATTCCTGAAAGAAGGACCAAGTTCATGCCACTGTGAATAACGGACGAAATCTTGCGAATTTTCGGATTCTTGCAGTTAAAACCGATAATTTACAACGGATTAATCGAGCTGGCGGGAAAAAAGATTGCAATATATAAATATATACATGTGTGTGCGTTTGTGATAAAAACAAAATTCGAGCGGTTTGGTCGGTTTTCAATTATTCTGCTGATACCATTTTACATCATTACATTGCCGGTTAAACCCTCGTGACGATTCAGAGGGTTGCACAGACGCGACTCAATTGTACGACCGAAGGATAGATAAAGCCCATATTCAGAAGTTACTACGACTGAAGGACAAAGGCCCAAATTCAGACCCATGGTAGGTCCATTTCAGGCCCAACATTAGGCCCATTTAAGGGCCATACCAAAGGCAAGGCCGATGCTATGGTATATCTGCTCACTCTCGTCTAGTTTTTTTTAGAATACCGTAACTTTTAGATCGAGGGATCGGTCGGACCAAAATATATGACATACCAAAACCTTGGACGGTATTAAATAATTTTTATAAAAAATATCACTCTGCATTTGCATTCACTAATTTTTTTTAATGCAAAATTAAATAAAATTTACCCATTTACATTGGTTATTAAAATGTTGTTTCAAATTATTCCTTGGTATTTGCATGAATTTACCATGTTCCTGTCCTGTTGGTCTCTGGCTCTCTACCCACATTCAATCTGTTTTTTTTTTTTTTTTTAATTTTCTCATTTTTTTAAACTGTGAAATGATATTAAATGTGTTGGTCCATGTTCCACCGCACACCTATACCTGTTATCGAATATTTCCCTCGTGGAACCACCACAACCATTGAATCTTCTGGTCAGTTGCGGGTTTGTATTATTTTGATCATATGTCATGCTGGGAAATATTATATAACCTATAGTTTTATTGCAACTATTCATCGCTTCTGCTTTGTTTTCTTTCCAGCTCTTATTAATTTGTATTCACTATTGTATTGTAAAGATTTGGTTATGGTTATATGTAAAGATTTTGGTCCGACGTACAGATAGAAATTAAGTCCAATAATATATGATCCAGTTGAATTTAATTTAAAACTGATTGGTATGACTTTTAAAAACAGAGTAATATAATCCAAATCCAAAGTCAACCCGATGAGAATATATAATAATTGAAAAAAGTAATTTTAATAAATAAATATTTTTTAATAAAAAAAAAAGGAAAATGACATTTTCCTACACCAATTTAGTAAAATGTGACCTTTTTTTACACGAATTCTTAATTTAACAAAAATCTACACTATATTATCAAATATCCCAAATCTATATACGAATTACCTAATTTTACTGCAATTTACTACACAATCCGAAACGGTGTTAAAATGTCCGTTAATTGATGACGTGGAAGGCCACGTGACGGCTGACGTGGAAGGCCACGTGAAAAATTTTGACACGTCAGCACGCCACATCAGATTTTTTTTAAAAAAAAATAAAAAAAGTAAAAAAAATACATATATACATATACATACATACAAATATATTTATATATACACACATACACATATATAAATACATATACATGTATACATGTATATATATAAAAACATATACAATGCATATATATATATATATGTATACAAAATAAAAAAAAATACATATATACATACATCGTCATATCTATATACAAATACAAATATAAATATATATACTCTTATGTATAAATATATCTATATATACATACAAAATAACAAATATACACATATATATTTGATGACGTTTAGCTGGGTAAGAGGTCTGGGTAGACAAAAATAGGCTGGTATAGGTCTGAGATTGACTGGTTTAGGTCGGTATAGATCTGTAAGTGCTGTTTTGTGTCTTGGTTAGGTCTGCTTTAGCCAAATTTGGGTTAGTCTAGCTTAGTCTAGGTCTGATCAGTAGGTAATTAAGTCAAAATAGGTTTGGTTAGGTCTGATTAGAGTTTAGAATGTCTATAGAGACATTGTCTAGGTCTGATCAGATTAGTATCTGATTGTAGACTTAGGTATTGTCTAGTTTAGGACTAGATAGGACTCCTAAGTACCAGTTTTGAGTCATAGAGTCCGGTACATTGACCGGTTAGGTCTGATTAGTTGGGATTTGACTAAAACGGGTTGATTTAGGGGTTGGTTATGTCTAGGATCACTAGGTATAGGTCTGTAGGGATCAAATTAAGTCTAGAATCACTAGGTATAGGTCTGTAGGGGTCGGTTTAGATCAGGGCAGGTCTGTAGGAGTTGGTTTTAGACGTTTATAGGGTCTGATCAGATTAGAATTAGGTCAATTAGGCTTAGTTCAGGTCTGATTAGGGGGCTAAAAGTCTAATCAGGGGTTGGTAAGTCAATAGGGGTTGGTTTAGGTTTGATGATTAGGACTTTTAGGCGATTGACTAGGACTTAGGGTCATCTAATCAGGGGTCAGCCGCTGACCAACACT
>NW_010965372.1:930780-934584 GCF_000463585.1 Tarenaya hassleriana | reverse complement strand
TGGTCCGGCGGACCAAAACCTTGGTCCGGCGGACCAGGAAGTCAGGCGGACTTAATCCTTCGGTCCGGAGCTCGTTTGGTCCGGCGGACCAAGATTCTGGTCCGCCAGATCGCGGACTGTCGGCAAAGATTTGTCACGTGTTCTTGGTCCGGCTGACCAAGAGTTGGTCAGCCCCGGACCAAGACACTGACAAGTCCGAAAACACGTTTTCTCGCCCTTTTCTTGGTGGAAACAGGTGGGGAACGCGTGGGACTAATTAGCCTCGACTCCTCTGACCTTGGGAAGGTAAGAGAGACACAGAAAAACTCTCCCAAGAGATAGAGAGATCAAGAAGGTGTTCTTGAACTCCATACACAAGAGAATTGTTCTCTTGAGCTCTAGCAAGCTTGATTCCAAGTGTTGGAATCCATTCCAAGGTGTGGACTGCTCAAGAGGGTGTTGGCTCATTCAACACCTAGGCTGTGATCAACTAACCTCGTCCAGATTGTGAATCAAAGGTTAGTTTTTCTCTCAAGAAAGCTCTTCATCGAAAGGCTTGGTCCGTGGGTGTTCAAAAATGTTTTGAATGCTATTTCCGCTGCGTAAACCCGCGGACCAGACCCGAGACCGGTTGTGAACCGGTGCTCGAGGTTCCCGTGCGACCCATCAGTGGTATCAGAGCTCGGTTCTTCGTTTCGATGAAGAACGATCACTCTTGAGCAAGTTTGAAATTTTGTTCAAACTTGATTTTCCTTGGATTTTATCTAAGTTCAATTTGTTATGTGATTGAATCTGAGAAAGATTAATTGATGTAACAAAACTTAGATATGTAAAGGCTTGAATCATGAATTAACTCGAGAAAACGGAACGAAAAACGGATCCGAACAGAGCTCGAAATCAGATCAAGTTGAAAAACTTCGTCTGATTTTTCTGCCCAGATTCACGCGGTCCGCCGGACCAGAATTGGTCAGCGGCGGACCGCACGTTCGAACTCGGACGGACTTCTGAAACGGAGCGCTGACCAAAACAAATGGTCCTGGTCCGGCGGACCAAACTGTTGGTCCGGCGGACCAGACACGTAGTTTGGTCAGCAGCTCGGCGGACCAGAGGCGACGGACCAAGCGAGAGACGAAGTCCTGGTCCGGCGGACCAAACGTTGGTCCGGCGGACCAGACTTCGGTTTTGGTCAGGAAACCTCGGCGGACCAAGGAAGAAGACGACGGACCAAATAGTCCTGGTCCGGCGGACCAACTGTTGGTCCGGCGGACCGGACATGACGTTTGGTCCGACGGAATTTTCTGGTCCGGAATGGGGCTCGTGTCACGCCTGGTCCGGCTGACCAAACCGCCACTCCGTCTTTTGGTCCGTCGAACTGACTGATGTTTTGTTCGTGTGGTCCGGCTGACCAACTTTTGGTCAGCCGGACCAGGCGTGACACGAGCCCCATTCCGGACCAGAAAATTCCGTCGGACCAAACGTCATGTCCGGTCCGCCGGACCAACAGTTGGTCCGCCGGACCAGGACTATTTGGTCCGTCGTCTTCTTCCTTGGTCCGCCGAGGTTTCCTGACCAAAACCGAAGTCTGGTCCGCCGGACCAACGTTTGGTCCGCCGGACCAGGACTTCGTCTCTCGCTTGGTCCGTCGCCTCTGGTCCGCCGAGCTGCTGACCAAACTACGTGTCTGGTCCGCCGGACCAACAGTTTGGTCCGCCGGACCAGGACCATTTGTTTTGGTCAGCGCTCCGTTTCAGAAGTCCGTCCGAGTTCGAACGTGCGGTCCGCCGCTGACCAATTCTGGTCCGGCGGACCGCGTGAATCTGGGCAGAAAAATCAGACGAAGTTTTTCAACTTGATCTGATTTCGAGCTCTGTTCGAATCCGTTTTTCGTTCCGTTTTCTCAAGTTAATTCATGATTCAAGCCTTTACATATCTAAGTTTTGTATTGGATGTGATTGACATTGGATGTCTACCTAAATAGCATAGGCTTGAGCGTCATGCCAAAGCTGACTCAAGTCTATGTGAAATATGGATCTTAGCCTGCTAAGAAAATTACTAGAGGGTTATTTTTCTTAGTGGGAGTTATCTCATATTTGCATCATGTCATCCGTAATAGTTTTCACTATAGTTAGTATTGTACTAATGGATATTGCATATTGTGTTGTTCTGTTTATCTCTGTAGGACATGGCGACAGGTGGTAGTGTACCAACCGTGTCATTGCGATCTATCCTTGAGAAGGATAAGCTGACTGGGACGAACTTCTTGGACTGGTATCGGACCTTGAGAATTGTTCTCAGGAACGAGAAGAAGATGTACGTCCTGGAAGGGGCTCTTCCTGATGAGCCCCCGGCCAACGCTGCGAGAGCCGTTCGTGATGCTTGGTTGAAGCATCAGAACGATGACCTGGAGGTCTCTTGCCTCATGCTCGGGACAATGTCTCCTGAACTGCAGCGACAGTTTGAGGGCGTTAACGCCTTTGATCTGCTCGAGCAGTTGAAGACTATGTTCCAAGAGCATGCGCGTGTTGAGAAATACAACACGTTGAAGAACCTGCTTGCATGTCGTATGACGACAGGGCAATCGGTTAGCGCTCATGTTCTTAAGATGAAGGGTCATCTTGAAGAACTTGAGCGTTATAGCTTGAGGATCGACAGGGAGTTGGCTGCTGACCTTGTGCTCCAGTCTCTTCCAGACTGCTATGATCAGTTCATTATGAGCTATCATATGCATGGCATGGATAAGACCTTGACCGAACTGCATGGGATGCTGAAAACGGCCGAGACGAGCCTTAAGGTCGAGAAGAACGTGCTCGTTATTTCGAAGAGTTCGAAAAAGCGGAAGCGTTCCAAGGGAAAGGGCAAAGGCAAGGCAAGTGGGGCAAATGTTGCCAACAACGCCAAGCCTAAACCTGAGAAAGGAGAGTGCCATTTCTGCCATGAAATTGGTCATTGGAAAAGGAATTGCAAACTCTTCTTGGAAGATCTGAAGAAGAAGAAGCTTGCTGAAGCTTCTACTTCAGGTATTTACGTTATCGAAGCTAACGTATTCACTTCTTCATCCTGGGTATTGGATACCGGATGTGCCTCACACATTTGTGGAAATGTGCAGGGTCTAAGAAGAAGTAGGACGTTGGCTCGAGGTGAAGTGGATCTACGCGTCGGGAATGGAGCAAAGGTTGCTGCATTAGCTGTCGGCGTTTATGATTTATCTTTACCGTATGGACTGGTTATAGAACTGAGTAATTGTTACTTTGTGCCTGCTATAAGCAGAAACATCATTTCTATTTCCTGTTTGGATTTGGATGGTTTTCGGTTTGTTATTGAAAATAAGAACCTGATGATGTTCAAAGACGATGTCCCTTGTGATGTAGGTTGAACATCTTCAACCTGCTCACTCGGTCCAGCATCTGTCTGTAGTTCTCGAATTTCTTCGAGATCAACTCTACTCCCACTAATTCCCTTAGAGACGAACTCTCTCTCCAGGAATTTTCCGTTCCGAGCAATAAACACTTTATTCTCGTCCGGGTTGTAGAAGTAGTACCCTTTAGTTTCCTTAGGGTATCCTACAAACAAACACTTGTCCGATTTGGCGGATAGCTTATCAGAAGCCTGACGTTTCACGTAAACGTCACATCCCCAAATCTTCAAGAAAGACAAACTGGGACGTTTCCCAGTCCATATCTCATATGGTGTCTTCTGAACCGTTTTTGTCGGACTCGTCATGTTCCAATAACATGAGTTCATCATTACCAGTCACGAGAAATCCAAATCTCGTAGGCTCTAGGCGAACTCTCCCTGATCTCCGAGGTTCACAAGTATCAGGCGGAG
>NW_010965372.1:928455-928664 GCF_000463585.1 Tarenaya hassleriana | reverse complement strand
GACGGAATCCTTTCGCCACAAGTCGTGCCTTATACGTGTGCACGTTGCCATCCATGTCGGTCTTCTTCTTGAAGATCCATTTGCATCCGATGGGTTTTATCCCTTCAGATGCATCAACCATAGCCTCTGGGTATGTGGTAGGCTCGTCATGTTCTAATAACATGAGTTCCTCATTCCCAGTCACGAGAAATCCATATCTCGTTGGCTCT
>NW_010965372.1:917260-928367 GCF_000463585.1 Tarenaya hassleriana | reverse complement strand
GACTATAAAGACGGGGCTCGGGTACATTATGAATCATGTAATGGATAGTAGATAGTCAAGATGGAACTTTGTCCCTCTCGAAAGAGAGAGATATCGCTTGGGCCCGTCGTAGGAGTAGGACTGTAGAAATGTGCGGCCGCACCATAGATGAATGTCATCTATCTCTTACAGTCTACTCGGGGTACGACAAAGCATTCGAACTATGAGTTCGGTTATGATATCGTGAGACAAAGAGGATCATCGTTGGAGCTATCTCTGGCTTTTCGGTTAGATCACATCTAACTCTTTCCGATACGGGTAATCATAATGTCTTGCTAGAGACCGCTTATGATTTGTAAAGCGAGATTGGATCTCGTGTTTACTGCCGTATTCGGAGGAGCCTAAAGGGTCACACACATATGGGATGGACGTGTATGGACGGGATCAAACGGACGAGAAAAATCGGATTTTTCTTGGTTTTTGCGGTCTGGTCCGGAGCTGACCAAGAGTTGGTCAGCCGGACCAGACGGACGGGAGAAACGGGCGGAGTTGGCGAAAAACACTGTCTGGTCCGGAGCTGACCAGCCCTGGTCAGCCGGACCAGACTGTGTTAAATGGAGCGACGCGCGTTTTTTCGGAGTTTGGTTGGTCCGGCGGACCAAAACCTTGGTCCGGCGGACCAGAAAGTCAGGCGGACTTAATCCTTCGGTCCGGAGCTCGTTTGGTCCGGCGGACCAAGATTCTGGTCCGCCGGATCGCGGACTGTCGGCAAAGATTTTGTCACGTGTTCTTGGTCCGGCTGACCAAGAGTTGGTCAGCCCCGGACCAAGACACTGACAAGTCCGAAAACACGTTTTCTCGCCCTTTTCTTGGTGGAAACAGGTGGGGAACGCGTGGGACTGATTAGGCTCGACTTCTCTGACCTTGGGAAGGTTAGAGAGACACAGAAAAACTCTCCCAAGAGATAGAGAG
The DNA here is from genome assembly GCF_000463585.1 of Tarenaya hassleriana. NCBI lineage: Eukaryota > Viridiplantae > Streptophyta > Magnoliopsida > Brassicales > Cleomaceae > Tarenaya > Tarenaya hassleriana. The sequence goes on along the minus strand of NW_010965372.1, from coordinate 927,416 downwards.
ATCAAGAAGGTGTTCTTGAACTCCATACACAAGAGAATTGTTCTCTTGAGCTCTAGCAAGCTTGATTCCAAGTGTTGGAATCCATTCCAAGGTGTGGACTGCTCAAGAGGGTGTTGGCTCATTCAACACCTAGGCTGTGATCAACTAACTTCGTCCAGATTGTGAATCAAAGGTTAGTTTTTCTCTCAAGAAAGCTCTTCATCGAAAGGCTTGGTCCGTGGGTGTTCAAAAATGTTTTGAACGCTATTTCCGCTGCGTAAACCCGCGGACCAGACCCGAGACCGGTTGTGAACCGGTGCTCGAGGTTCACGTGCGACCCATCACAAACGAGGGTAAATCGGAGTGAATCGGTGAGAGATCGAAGGCCGGGAACCACAACAAGATCGTTAGCAAGGAGTCAGCACCATTCACAGCACGCCATATGTGTCGGATGCTCGATAATCTCCTACGGGTTAAGACAAGAATGTCTTTCACCACAATCGTTGCCGGACGAGACTGGTTCTCGTGCAGACGTAAATTTGTCTCCCTCCACAAAGAATATACCGTGCCTTGGAGTAGTAAGAGGATGATGAGTGTGATAGCCCTGTCGGTAGAGCATTCTGCAGCCCAGTGATTCACAGAAGGAATGAACCTGTGTCCAAGATATAGGAGAAATTTGGATCAGCATAGAACTTATGGGCTGAAATCATAGTTAAAGAAGAGGTGGTCGGGAGATTGATTGACTGCGTCACAAAGCAAACAAGTGAGTGGCGATTCGGAAGCCAAGCAGATAAGCAATTACGAGTGGAGAGCCTGTTCCGAACTGCCAACCAGCAAGTGAAAGCGTGCTTCTGAATGGAATGCGTAAACCACACAGTGGTAGACCAGGGAACACAAGTGAGTGGAGAGTAGAATAACTTCTAGGCCTAAGGTGTTGAGAACGACTCAATCTAGCATCCAACGGGTCTGGTGACCAGTAGTACCTATCACTCGGTGCCGAAGGAGTTGGTGGACTGAGTGATGGAATGTTTATGTGGGCAGTTTCGATGGTCGGACTTCTGGCAGGAGGAATGAGCCAACCACGGCCGTTCCAAGCTTCCCTCACCATACCATAGCGAGGAATTCCTAGTTGCCTAGGCCGGCCTCACCCAAGAAGAGTATCAGGGGTCCCTGATCAGAAAGCCAAAAGTCGAACCGGAAACTACATGATGCACCATTCCCCACCCGACATCTGAGGGAAGGTCCGGCTACGTCACGGAGTTTCAGGATTTTCTGCCACATCCAACTGCCCTTGTTCCCCATCTTCCACCACATCCAATTTCTTAACAAAATTATTCGAACTACTTTCCAAATCATAAATCTTCATTTCAATAAAATGTTAATTTCAATGATGATAAATAAAAAAAGAAAAAAAGAAAAAGAGTCGTCTTCTCCCCCAAAATCCTCGACGATCCCCATCGGATCCTCTCACCCTTCCATGGTCGTACTTGTGAACCCAGGCTCCGTCGATGATACACCACCTCCACCGAACCATAATCCCCTCCCTATCCAGCCATCGACACCAAGCTCTATTCCCTTTGCCCCCGATTACTCTCTTTCATCAATTTCTCCCAAACAAAACCCTAACATTTTGACAACCAAATCTCCTGTCAAATTGGTGATGAACCCTCATCTTCCTATCACATCGTATTTTTTTGCCATTGCCTGGATCGAGCCAACCATGTCGATGTCCTAATATTTTGTCGCAGGCCCCTATAGCGACCAACGAGGCTACCAAAAATCTGCATATCGCAGTTGGTCAACTGCATACCGCAGTTGGGTCATCTGCAATATTCCACTAGTCAGTCCCGACATCTCTCGACGCTCATACCCAGGTGCGGACCCGTTCATAGTTGAGTGGGATCATATGCCCCTATGAAATTTTAATCTAATCATATTTTTTACAAAATTTTGGTGAAAAAAAGAAGAATGTCCCCATAAAGATTTTTTATTGCCCCCACTCATGTTTCCTTTTATTTTTAGTGGAAAAAAGGAAATGTCCCCGTAAATAATCTTTCTTGAATCCGCCAATGCTCATACCACTGCTAGGTTTCAGTCGACAATGGTAATATATTCCAAATCTCCTAATACCGCTCTCAAGTTGAAGCGCGGAGATAGCACAACGTCCAACTTACCGAGACGATTTTTGTCACTCGAACCACAACACCATGCAAAATTGTGTCAACGGAAGATATATAACTAGAAAAACTCAAACGAACGATGGCAATAATAACAAAGAAAAAAATCGTTCGATTATAACATAAGAACAATAATCGCGGTGCAGAAAAGAAATCTTATGAACAACTTTGATCTATCCGAAATTGGAAGTTAACTATGCGAAAACGCTTTGGTGACAACAATTAATTTCTTGCAACAAAATGATTGGCGACTTTGACGAAGAATCATTTGAAACATGAGGGATTATTGGAGAGAATAAAAAAATTATACTAATATTACTCTCTCATTCTTGATAATATTCTTAATAACAAACATTCAAAACGATATTACTAGTGGATTCGGTATATCAGCATCGTTTTCACTGTCATTCCCGTTACCAATTATCATCATTTATGAAGAGAAAAAAAAAACTAGAAAATAAATCAATCTCTGTTAAGATTTTGCTTAAATGAATGTTATATTATTCAGTAACCCAAAACAACGTACTTATACATGAAAAATGAGAGTCGAAAGAAATAAATTAAATATCTAATATCATGCATTGTAATACTAATATCATAATAATACAGCAATCTTTACCAAGGACACTTCAATATAGGAAAATATAATGGGATGTTAACAAAGTAAACCTGTTAATTGTAAGTTGAATGTTTTATTTAGGCTATAAAGATTTTGATTTGACACGTAATTATCAGATCAATACAAACATACCTCTTTTGATTGAATTTTAATGGAAGGATTTTTTTTTTATAATAACGAATTATTTCTATGCGGAATAATCGGACGATTTGATAAATTAACAAATGTTGTTGTTGGTATTAATTATTCTAAATTTAAACCATATCAATGCCATGACCGACATAATTCACAAATCAATTGTTTAGAGAAAAAAAACGTAATAATTTCAATTTTCCTTTTTCTAAATCGCAATTAAACATTTATCGCATTGCTTTCCTTTTTTCAGTGGGACAAGTTTCTCCTAGTTTCCATTTATCAATTTATGCATAAAAACATCTCTATAAATACGCCCAAACCTCATAAACCAACCCCGACATCAAATTACAAGAAGAGAGAAAAACCCTAATTCAGCCGTAGACTCTGTGTATGTGGTGTTTTCTACATGTTTCAAAATTTCTTAATCAGATTTGGATTGAATTTATCAGATTACTCCTATGTTTAGTTCATGAGCTGTTGAGTGGTTTTGTAAAAGAATCTATCACTGTCCGTATTAAAATTAAAATAATAATAATACTGATAATTTGATAATAATAATAATAATAATAACAATAAATTTTGTAAAAAAAGGTAATAATTTCAAATTTCCTTTTTCTAACTCCAATTCATTGTTTTCCTTATCTTTGTGAAAAAAGATTATTATTATAATATTATTATTATTATTGACCGACATAATTCATAAATCAATTGTGCGAAAAAAGGTAATAATTTCAATTTCCCTTTTTCTAACTCCGACTTAAACCTTAATCGCACTGCTTTCCTTTTTATTCGTGGGACAAGATTCTGCTAATCTCTACAGGATTATGCACTAACCGTCTCTATAAATACGCCCTCCGATTGGATCGTAAGTCTCTTGCTCGGTTCAAATGCGTGAACAGATCATTCCGATCGCAAATATCCAACCCAGAATTCGGCATCGAATACTTTTCCCGGTTAACCCCCGGTTTCATCCAATCCTCCATCCTCTGCTCCAAGACACTCCGGTACGTCCCCTTCGTCTCCGACCAGACCAAAACCCAAGCCGAATCTACTCGTCTGCTGCATGACTGTGGCGTTCTCGGATCAGATTCAGGTCTTGTTCTCCTCTTCCTCGGTGAACTCTGCGTCCTCAATCCAATCACCAAAAAGCTTCGGTTTGTTGGGAAAGAATCCAAAGAATTTATGAAAAATATATACCTGATGTGCGAGTTGGAATTGATGTCGATCGGTTTCTCGGTCGAGAAAATCGATCAAACCACTCAGAGATTCGGAATCGTGTGTATCACTGAGGTTCTGCGCAGGCAACGTCGCGGAAATTCGTATTACCGGTTCGAGATCTACGACAGCGATGACCATTCGTGGAGAGTGACGGAAACAATGGTTTCTTGTCCCAGAAGAGAGCTCCTGACGTGCGTGAAACCGGTTTACTTTAACCGGGTTTTTCATTGGCTGAGATCTGACGGGAAGATCGTTACTTTCAACCCCGAAACAGACGAAACCCGTATCGTTCCGACCACAATCCAATCCCTGGGAAATTGTTGCAGGACATGGTTCGGGCTGGTTGATGGAAACCTAACCCTAATCAGAATGTCAGATGGCGAGAACAGTGAGAGGGTAGTTTCGGTCTACATCCTAAGAGATGGCCCGATTTCCGAGTGGGTCCTCGACAAACAGATCAACACTATAGAGAGGGAAAGGTGGGTGCTGTGGGAAATCGCGACGTATAACGGGAGGTTACTTGTGATGAAAGAAAAGAATTACAGAACCAACAGAGATCAGCTTCTTGTGTACGACGTCGGAGCAAACGAGTGGAGGTTTCTCGGAACTGCTTCCAAGTGTATGGACTACCACAGCGTTTTTTTCGACTTTCAGCCATCGTGGTTCGACGTGAAAGGGCTCGAGTCTTTTCCGTCGATGGCCAATATTAAGGAGCGTGGTATCGAGGAGCGTATCTATGAGAAGAAATTGCTTAGCCTTGGCTTATTCATGGAAATGATCGACACCCGTTCAGGACCAATCTAGTTTTTTACTATCTAAATTAGTTATATAATATTAGTTTTCGCTGTATTATCCATTTATCATTACAAAATCATCTATGTTTTTCAATAGATCGAGCAATCATTATTTAAGTTAAAACCAATTTGTTGTCTGACACTGATTTGTTTCTGGGTCTGTTTATTGAGCGTTGGGTTATCTGTTTTGTCTGTAGGTTCGGTTATATCGTGGAAAATAAGTTGGATAAAGAAAAAGTATTTGTCGGATTTTGTGTAGTTTGAAATTGTAATAAAGATTCCAAAAATGAGTGCTTGCTTCACAACCAGTCCAAAGACTCAAAACAAAAGTCGCAAGTGGATTAATCTCTTACAACCTTGTAGTGTCTATTGTGTTGAGTAATACATGTGTTCTAAATCTGCCGGTCGATGCTCTTTCGAGGAGAAGAGGACGTTCCGCATAGCGCGGCCAAGTTTCCGTCGAATCAGATCAGATGGGTTGGATTTGTTCTCGAAAATCCTGCTATTCCTTTCGCGCCATATCTAGTAAGCTTCCAGTTGGGCCATAAGTTTCACAATGATGGGTCGACGGCTCCTGCTTCTGTCATGGGTTGGCATTTGAGTCCAAGCTGGGCAGACGAACAAAACATTTGGGGGATCATTCCAGCACTTTCTGGCATAATGTTGTCAGATTTCTGCGATGTGGTGGCAGGCAAAATATAGGTGGGGATGGGTTTTCCTCTTCCAGATTGCAGAGGGCATAGAGTGTTGGTCGTCACGCCCCGCATGCTAATGCAATCCCTCGTCGGTAGCTTCTGGTGCATACACTGCCAAAGAAGGAAGGCGAACCAAAGCTGTGACATTCAGCTTCTGGATTGCAGTTTCTGATTTGTGCCCATGTTTTCCCGGAGGAGAAGCAGAGTTTGTGGATATTGTCACCGTACTACCAAGCTTTTGGTCTAAAACTATATAATGCGGATAAATACCCTTCCCCACGCTTAGATTTAAACTTGGGGCAAGATCATGGTATACAAATTTATTTGGTTTTTATCCTCGGATTGTTGACTTTTGCTCTTATTTTGCTGTAAGGATGTCAAAATGAGTTTGACTCGCGAGGTGGCTCGGGAGCCAGCCCATATAGTCCCGAGTTGGGCTATAAAAATTTGAGTCTGAATACAAAACGAGCCGAACGAACCAGCTCGTCACGAGTCGAGTTTATCCGAACCAGCTCGGCAAACTCACGAACTGGCTCGCGAGCCAGGAAAAAAATTATTTTATTTTTTTATAGTTTTTTAATAATTGTTAAAAAGATTTATCAATTTTAAATATTTTTTCTTACCTTAAATATATTAATAATTATTTTTAAATTATTATTTAAATATTTTTTAAAATTATATTTAATATTTTTGTTTTTATTTTTATATTTATTCGGTTCGCGAACCAGCTCCCAAGTTAGAGCGACTTGGGTCGAGCCAGGAATTTCGTGGCCCGTATATAAACGGGCTTAACGAGGTGGACTGTGAACGAGCTAGCTCGTCACGGCCTGGTCCGAGCTGCCTCCTTTGACATCACTATTTTGCTGTCTTCACTATATATCTGGGATGAAATAAGGGTTCATCCATATTGTAAGAAATGTTCATATATATAAGTTTTACGTTTAACAAAAAAAAAGGGTTACAACAATGGCGTCGCTACGCATGATTCTAGAGAAATTCAGGTATGCACAACTTTGGATGTGTCTATGCAAGTCAAATTCGGACCAAACCAGTTTTCACTGAGTTTGCTTCGGAATTTTAACTGGGACAAATTTAGATCTAAATCGGACATTTCCATTTTTGATGATTTTTTTTAAGAAATGTAAATCGTACCGGGTCAAATTTAAGTCGGACCGGTTCAGGTTTAGTCGATCCAGATTTTTTATTATAACCACATAATTTTGGATTAATTAGGAATTTTAGGGTTTGTTTGACGTTTTGGAGACAAACGTTTTGATATTATTTTGGGTTTCTAATAAAGGAGAGATTGATTTTCTTATTTATTCTTGAGTATCAGTTTCTAACTTTATGATCCAGATGATATATTGTAACTTATCGATCACGTTTATCATGTTAGTAGTTACCATGTATCTAGGGAAAACTTCCTAAATTGATTTGGTGTATTGCATTATTATAACCCCACAACCCTAGTATGCCTTGTAGCCAAATCACGTCTTGTAGCCAAAGAATTCTACCAACGTCTGGATATTGACTTCACACCTTTAGTCCGGACATCAAACATGCAATGATTAGAGTGGTCCTAAGCGTTGTGGTATCGCGAGGATGACACTTCACCAACTTGACGTCAACAATGCCTTTCTCCAAAGAATTTTTGAAGTTAGACGTTTATCTCTCTCAACCGCCCGATTTCATTGATCCGGACCGACCTATATTTGTGTGCAAGCTTCACAAAATGCTCTATGGATTGAAACAAGCTCCTCGTGCATGGTATAGTGTGCTTTGTTGGTTTCTCTTCACTTCCGGCTTTATCAACTCACTTTGCCGAACGTCGATTATTCATCCTCAACCGCAACGGAATAATCAATTACGTCCTTGTTTATGTGGACAACATCATTATCACCCACAACAATACGAAGAACGTTCAAGATTTCATTGATATTTTGGCTCGCCGTTTTTCCATTAACGACATCGGCTCTCTCTGTTACTTCCTTGGTGTAGAAGTTACTCGGACAAACGCAGGAATTTTTCTCTCCCAAAGACGATACATCTTTGACATCCTTTCGCACCATGCTATGTTTGCGACTAAACCGATTCCCACACCCCTTCCTTCGACGACGACTCTTACATTCATTCGGGCACACCGCTAGATGATCTGGTGAGTTTCAATAAGTCCTAGATAGCCTCCAATATCTTATATTCACTCGTCTAGACATTGTTTTTTATGTCAATAAATTGTCTCAATGCATGCATCGCCCAACATCGGAATATTGGCATATTTCTCTCCCAATCATCTCCGATGTCACTTCATGATTTTTCCGATGCACATTGTCTACTTAGGCCGCAACCCTATCCCATGGTCATCTAAAAAGCAACACTTCGCCGCAAAATTTTCCACCGAGGCTGAGTACAAATCCGTCTCTTCCACTGCTTCCGAGGTACAATGACTTGTCTCTTTGCTCCCGGAATTTGGTATATCCATTGCCCCGATACATATATAATATATTGTGACAATGTCGGAGTCATGCTTATCTTGTGGCCGTCCAGCATGAAGCACATTGTCATTGACTATCACTACATTCGGGGCTTTGTCTAAACTCGAAAGCTTCGTGTATCATATGTCACGTCTCTCAATCAGTTAGTCGACACTCTCACGAAGCCCATTCCTCGCGGACATTTCGAACTTCTTCGATCCAAGATCGACCTTTCTACCGACACCGATCTTACGGGCATGTTAGTAGTTACCAAGTATCTAGGAAAATCTTCCCAAATTGATTTGCTGTATCTCACATTATTTCCTATTTATGATTGTGTGTAATTTGTATATAATTCCGTGTACGTATTACTCATTTGAGAAATTATTTCTCCAAAAGTTTTATATATCACCTGTGTATGTGGTGTTTTCTACATGTTTCAAAATTTCTTAATCAGATTTGGATTGAATTTATCAGATTACTCCTATGTTTAGTTCATGAGCTGTTGAGTGGTTTTGTAAAAGAATCTATCACTGTCCGTATTAAAATTAAAATAATAATAATACTGATAATTTGATAATAATAATAATAATAATAACAATAAATTTTGTAAAAAAAGGTAATAATTTCAAATTTCCTTTTTCTAACTCCAATTCATTGTTTTCCTTATCTTTGTGAAAAAAGATTATTATTATAATATTATTATTATTATTGACCGACATAATTCATAAATCAATTGTGCGAAAAAAGGTAATAATTTCAATTTCCCTTTTTCTAACTCCGACTTAAACCTTAATCGCACTGCTTTCCTTTTTATTCGTGGGACAAGATTCTGCTAATCTCTACAGGATTATGCACTAACCGTCTCTATAAATACGCCCTCGCCTCATTAGAACAACTCCACAATATCAAAAAACGAGAGACACACAGGAAGCAGAAGAGAGAGAGAGAGAGAAACCCTAATTTCGCCTGAGCCCTTGACGATTTTCGCATCAATGGAGAATCTCCCCTTGCATCTCGCAGAAGAAATCCTCTTCCGGTTGGATCGCAAGTCTCTTGCTCGGTCCAAATGCGTCAACAGAGAGCTCAGATCGAAAATTTCCGAACCGGAATTCTGCATCGAATACTTCTGTCGGTCAGCGCCCGCCTGTTTGATCCACTCCTCCGGCTTCGGCTCCAACTACGTCCGGTACGTCTCCGACAATACCAAAACTGAACCCGAAGCCTCTGGTCTGCCGATGCGCTGTCAGATTCTCGGCTCAGGTTCAGGTCTTGTTCTTCTCTTCCTCCATCAACTCTGTGTCCTCAATCCAATCACCCGTAAGTTTCGGCTTCTTGGAGAAGAATCTTCACGATTTACGCAAAATATACTCAGTATTCGTGGGAAGAGACAGATGAAGATCGGTTTCTCGGTCGATAATATCGATCAAACCAGTCAGAGATTCGGAGTCGTGAGTATCAACGAGGAGGAGTTCATGTTACATCCCGACGTGTCGATTTACCGGTTCGAGATCTATGATGGGGATAATGATTCGTGGAGAGTGTCGGAAACGACTATTGCTTGTCCCGCAAGCAATCTCGTTGAACGTGTGAAACCGGTTTACTTTAACCGAGCTCTTCACTGGCTGAGAAGAGACGGTAGCATCGTCGCTTTCAACCCCGAAAAAGACGAAGCCCGGATCATTCCGACCACATTCCCATCTCTGGAAAGTACCCATCTCTGGCTCGGAGCAGTTGAAGGGAACAAAACCCTAACCCTAATCTCAGCTACCGAGACCCTAATCTCGGTCTTCATCCTACGAGACGACCCGATTCCTACCTGGGTTCTCCGAAAACAGATAAACAACGATGCTATAGAGACGGGAAAGTGGCTGTTCTGGACAATCGTGACGTATAACGAGAGGTTCCTTGTGGTGCAAGAAACAAAGGAAAAAGGCATGAGTCGACTGCTTCATCGATACGACGCCGTTGCAGAGGAGTGGAGTGTTTTGGGAGATGTGCCGACGTGGATGGACACCGACCAGGATTTCTTCCACTTCAAGGCGTCGTGGCTCGACGGGCAAGGGCT
>NW_010965372.1:914160-917250 GCF_000463585.1 Tarenaya hassleriana | reverse complement strand
CTGGAGCCTCTGCCCTCGAACAGGGCTGTTCGTAGGAGCAGGCCATTGCGCAGTCTTCGCCAGTTCATGCAAATGATCGGCACTCATTATGAACAGATCTAGTCGCGTTTTGTTTTCGTGATTTTAAATTAAAACAATGGTTTTTAATCGCATGAGTTATCTGTAACTGAATTCAGACAGGAATCTGGTAACTTATACATCGTTCTTGAGCTGTTAATTTCATTGCGTTGCAATTCAGACAAAGACAACAAAGTAAAACGACGTTTGACATCACTTGGACCTTTTGAAAAATGATGTGTAATTTGTGATGATTAATGGCAATAGATTATTCCCGTAATCAAAAGGGTAAAAAATTAAAATTGAAATTAAACAGTGGAATTTCCCATAAATAGGGTTTTGGAGTTAATAATTGATTCACACTTTTCAGATTCTCTTGAGTAGAGGCTAGGGGTGTCAAAACGAGCCCGGCTCGCGAGCTGGCTCGTGGCTCGCCAGAAAACGAGCGATCTGAGCCGTAATTTTTTCAGCTCGCTAAAAAACGAGCCTAACGAGCCAGAAAGAGGTATGTGTTTTTCATAATCAATCATTTGTCTCGGGGGCTTGCCCTTCAGTTTCTTTCAGCCAAAAACAGTGAAAACGTTCTTGATCACCGAAATTCCTTGGATTTGACTGAGTAGTAGTTGGGGTTAGTTCAGATCGAAAAATTGGCGAGCGATCTGAGCCGAGGTTTTTCTGACTCGTTAGAAAACGAGTCTAACGAGCTGAGCCCAAAACGATCCGAGCCAAATGAGCCGAGCCCAAAATGATCCGAGCTGGCTCGTTTGACACCCCTAGTAGAGGCAGCAACGTGTGATGACAAAAAATGGCATGGTTGACACTCGGATCGACCGTTAAAGTTGACGAGGAACAACACGAGGTTCATGCACCCTAACTGCTATATACGTGGTTAATTATATGCATATACACACACAGTGTGTATATATATATATATATATATATAGATGTATGAAAAATACGTTTATATGCGGGTAAGCAAATTTGTAGGTTTATACATCACTGCATATACCGATGAAAAAACCCGTCGCAATAAAGGAAAATTCCGTCGCAACTCAATGTTGTCGTCGGTTGCGGCGCAAAACATTCCGTTGCGAAACCGTCGTAGGATTTGATTTGAGAAGGATTCTATTTTATTTAATACTTCATGGAAGGTTATATAGTTGGATAAGAATCAAGCTTCATTCTTTTCAACCCTCTTTATATATATATATATATATATATATAGTTTGGTTTTTGAGTTCTTTTAAATGTTATATCTTTGGTTTTTTCTCTTAATTGTTATAACTTTAGATTATGTATTCGATTCCAGTCATGGATACGAAATGTGGCAAGGTAATAAATTGAATTTCCGGATCATAAAATAAACCGTTACATGGCATAGATTATGTACCAATTCACATAAATAATCCAATACTAATATTTTATTTTATTTTTTATTTTTTTCATTTACCACGTTCTCGAAAGAATCGTTATCGTACATATCAAACTCATTCGGACAAATGGGCCCATCAGACCATTTTTCCCATGTCCAGACTCCAAACCCAACGCCCACAAATCAAAATCCAACACCACAAAATCACAATCTTAGAAATAACCAAATCAAACAGCTTCAAATCACACACACAAATATAAATATGCATATACAATACATATATATATACCCAGAGTTGTCTGAAATCAAACCAGAAGAGATCAAATACTGGAAGCCTTTTTTTTTTTTTTTCTTCACGCAATGTTAGAGAATATGCCGGAGAAGTTGGGTATCCTATCGATATGCTTCAAGGCGTTTTCCGCTACCTGCTTCGTCCTGTAATCCGCGTTCTGGAACGCGTCCACGAGCGCGGCGCTCACGTTCTGTTCTTCCGCTACCTCCCTCGCTATCTCTTCCACCCGTAAGATCCTCTCCACGGCCCATACCGATCTCCTCCTCAGATTCTCCGTCCTATTCTCGAGCAGAACGTTCAGTATCGGCGTTATCCCGTTCGCCTCATCCAGTACCCTCACCCCTCTCTCGACGTCTAACCCGTCTTCCAACAGCGTACACAGAGCCGTGACCGCTGCCTCTACCACCTTCTCGTTGTCGTGGTCGAGAAGGGCCACCAGTTTATCCACCGCCCGTCCTTCTACGAGGCAGAAACTCTCTCTCAACGAGCATATTCCCCGATGGATCCTGCAGGTTCCCGTTACGGGAGGCGGGTTGCTCAGACAGGAGAAGATCGATGCGCAGAATGTCGGGGGAGGTGTCTCGGGTATTCTCGTCAGTGTCCTGGATTCCAACGAGAGATTCTCTAATGCCATTGCGGAAACCATCTGGATATTGTCTTGCCCGTTGGAAAGCAGGTTAACGAAGATCGAAGCGAGGTTGTTTTCACGGCAGAACACGATGGCCCTCGGCTCCCTGGCAAAGGCGAATGTAATCCGAGCAAGGATACGTACAAGCCCTTCCAGAATAGATCTCTCGAACCGAACTCCCTTGATTTCGCCTTGCCAGATCCCCACAACCTTCGAGATTATTTTCTCGAAAGCTCCTTCTCCTAGCATTTGTTGCGTAATACCCGAATCCCTCTCGGGAAGTTCAGCTAAAAGCCCGGCAGCTGCTGCAGATGGGCGTATTCTCGGATATGATAGAAACAAGGCTCCCGAGCTGCCCGGTTGGACCACGCAAAGCAGCGGCTAGATCTTCACTCATGTGCGGAGAGAGGTTGTGAAGAAGTTTAATGGAGGCAAGACGTAAATCATCGTTCTCACGGACCTCGATGAACTGAACCAGACTGCTGATGGCACCGGAAGTTTTAATAGCCGATACAACGCTAAGAACAGTGGTCGGAGAACTGGTTAGCCCGACAAGTACCTCTAATAGCTTGCATTGGATTTCCGGACCCGTGTTGCTAATCAGACGGAGCAGATTCTCCACTACTTCTTCCGAAACAAGGGTTTGATCAGAAGATCCGACAGAAACTTTGTCGAAATCGTAACCGGTGTTCACTATATTGGCAAGGATAGTCGCCGACACTTCTTTCAGCCGGATCGGAA